>NW_022196900.1:44915048-44928036 GCF_008632895.1 Mastomys coucha | reverse complement strand
GAGGGAGGGAGGGAGGGAGGGAGGGGGAGAAAGAGAGAGAGAGGCCCAGACTGTGATATTTGTGCTCAGCCTTCTCAGAGTTGGGATTATAGGAACTCAACACTACACCTGAATCCCCATCTCCACTCTTAAGTTCTTATTAGGACTGACAAAGGAAAATGGTACTGAATAAAAAAATCAAAATTTACTTATATTTTCTCACTCAGGTTGTTCATGCTTGTTCTTATAGAAGCAGCAATTTAAAAATCTATCACAAAAATAATTATAACAGGGGCTGGAGAGATGGCTCAGAGGTTAAGAGCACCGAATGTTCTTCCGAAGGTCTCGAGTTCAAATCCTAGCAACCACATGATGGCTCACAACCACCCATAATGAGATCTGATGCCCTCTTCTGGTGTGTCTGAAGACAGCTACAGCGTACTTACATATAATAAATAAATAAATCTTTAAAAAATAATTATAACAACAATTTATCATAATCATTTTGAAATAGGATAAATGGAAAAATACTCAAATTTCATGGTATCTTGTGACTTTTACAGCAAGAGCCTCCTATAAATGCATTCGAACTTAGTATTTTTTATTGGTGAGTAGAATTAATATTTTTTATTCAGAATTACTCATTAATAGAGGACAAAATTGGAAGATATAAAAATTTGTATGTTTCCCTATATAAAAGAATAAATAACTTAATTGGCCATATGAATTATCAGGACAATTACATTATTTTTTGATGGCCAACACATATTTTCCATACACATATATAGAAAGATACACAGTTTAGATTAAGAAGTTTCAAATTTAGTAATAATTAAAATTATCTAATTCTAAAATGTGAGGTTTTCTTTGTTTTGATATTCACATTCAAGATTTTTAAAAACCCACAGAATATTACTAACTAAAGTATCTTAGGCAGAAATGTAATTATCTATGTACTGAAATATCAAATGAGAATTTTACTCAGTTACAGCATCACTCACAAATACTCTTTTCTGAGAGATGTAGTTATCAAAAGCCTACGGTATGTTTCAGAAAATGTCAAGCAGATGAAGGTAATGTAGAGGACTTTTCAGCAATGCTTTTGCTAGCAGTTAGACTTCAGTAGCCTTTAGAGACCATTAAGTACCCTTGGCTAATTGGCCAATGGTAAATTAATCCTCTTTTCATTCCAGCAGCACTATTTTAACACCTTACACTCTGTCAGTGGAGTGTCTGAATGACAAAATAATATTGTGCATGAATAATAAGCAGAAAAGTTAAATTAACATTTCATGTTTCACATGCCATACCTGTGTCAGAGAACTTTCTTTTTCAGTCACTGACATTCAACTTTCTTAAACAATCTCATATTGACATCATTTTGAGGCAAATTTTCCTAATTACTGTTAATTGCCTATCAAGAAAAACTCTTTTCACAAAGTGCAGTTGTCTAGCACAGATGAAATCAGCTCCAGTGTGTACATTAAAGATGAAGCATGACACTAAGGTGCTACTTTGTTATAAGGTCATATTAAATATGGTGCACAATTAACCACACATTTTTTTTATAGTTCTGGAAATGCCAATCTGTCTTCATATGTTCAAATTAGATTTTACCATAGAAATTTGGGTATCTGCATATGTTTAACAGGTAGACTACTCTCAGTGACATTTACTAAGAGAAAAATTATCAATGCCCTTACACTTGAAAATACAGGTACTGGATAATGGCCGACTATGTTTTTTGTAAATATATTTGAATATATTTTTTTCAGAATAAAATTCAACACTATTTTAAACTCAAATTGTTCAAAAATGTTTACTAACACTTTAAATTTTTTAAAGCAGCCCTTACAACATTTGACATTTATTCTTAATTGAGTTGATGGTTTTGATATTACCAAATATTATAAGCTTCTGACAATGTTGTGCATTTCAAAATAATCAGAATAGCTAAACCAATATCAAAATCAAACTACATCTAGTTGCAAAGGGTGATGAAATCAATGTCCTTAAGTTATGTGGGCACTAAGACACATACCTATAACAACTGGAAGACTTCTGATCCCACAAGTATGTGAAAACTAATGGATATAAAAGTATGAGATATATACATATATATTTATATATTTGGGAGTAAACATATGAAATTGCAACATTTAAGATTATCTTCCTTGTGCATTGCTTTGCTGTTATTTCACATGCCATATGCAAGTTAACTGGAAAGAAAGATACTCTATTACATCGGATGCTTGGAAACAAAAGTATGACATCATCACTACCCGAGTGATCTGTCAACATCCATGTGGTAAGACTGAGTTCATCATCAGCCCTCTTAAACACTTAACAGAGATGGCATGCTTACTACCAACCAAGTGGCCAAACCTGCTTCTGTCGGAAAGAAAGAGGTGGACCACGCCATCTATCTCAAAGACAGGGAGTAATGTCTCTTTGAACATGTCTCTCTCATAGCCTTTCTACTTCTAGTGTGGAAACTTAGCTAGATCAATAAAGTACTCACAGGTAGTGTACTCCCCTCCATTTTTAAATTCTATTTGTCTTTCACTATTTTGTCAACTTTTTTTCCAGTTATTGACATTATTTGAGGGCCAGAGCAAAAATACAAACTACACACACACACACACACACTTATTACCAAAATTGTGAGCATGATAATTTAACAAAAATGCAAGTTGTTCTAGGGTGAAGTTAAAACTCTGTTTCAGTACAGGACAACCAAAGGAAGATTGGGCACAGAGGAGAGCAAACTCTAGAATGTCTGCACAAATTTGATGATTTTCTCATTTTCCTCTAATTAAATTGTTTTTCTTTGTTTTTAAAAGCAAAACTTAAACATTATTGGTTTTCTGTCCCAGTGGGATTATATTATAATAGTACTGATTCCTATTATATTTAATTGCTCAAAAAAGCCTTTTTTGACTTGACCAAGGAAATTAACGTTTACACATATTATTGTGACTAAATTTCAATGAGTTTAGACAATCACTAATTGTTCGTAATACTTAATTTCTACTTAAATCTTAAAAGAATTATGGTCATGGTGCTTAATGTTTTTTTTTCTTTTTTCCTTTCTTTTACTACCTTGGGTTGATAACAAGATTTCAGACATGCTAGGTAAAAACTATCATTAATGTACAGTCCTGAGTTCCTAAACTAATTTAAACTTATTATTATTATTATTATTATTATTATTATTATTATTATTATTGCTGTGTATGTGTATTATATGTGTACATGTGTACATGTGGGTAAAGTCAGTTTCAGAAGCTGGTTCTGTGCTTCCTTTGAGGTCCCTGAAAATCCAGCTTAGATGTCACATGAGCACAGCAGTGGTTTGACTCACTGAGCCATCTCAGCAGGCCTGTTATCAACAGTGGTATTTCTGAAACTTATATTCTACAAGGCAACACTTTTCAACAAACATCTGAAATATGGACAAAGGAATATATATTATACGATAAACTGTCATATTCTGTTTAGCCTCACTGAGAGTCTGAGTCAGGAAGCAGGGATGGTTTCCACACTTCAGACCAAATTTATGTCAATTGTCCCACAAAAGCCCCTGTCCTGAACCTGGTGCTATAGAAGGGGTCAGCAAGAAGCTAAGGAAATAAAAACATTATGCCCATAAAGACAGCTAGGAGGTAAACTAAAATTGCCAACAGAGGTTACTATTGCTTATCTCATACCTACAGCAGAGACGAGAAGCTGGATCCCACCAGTATAGGCTACTGATCTGCACAGAACACTCCATCAGGACTCCACCATGGCTGGTCAGGAGGGCCCAGGCCTTTCTGTAGGATGGTTGTAAGTGCTTGATTTGATGTTATTCTTCTGCTGTTCTTTGTTCTTTTACTTGGAAATCTCACTCTAGGGGAAATTCTACTCTACCGGGTACTCTCTCAACCAAACTCTAGCTGTCTGCCTTGGTGTCAAGGGGTTTGGTTTCTACTGGGTGTTTGAAGTGCCTGATGTAATGGTGTTTTGCTATTTATCTGTTGCTTCTCCTGCTAATCACTATTGTTTTTTACTTTTGCTTACTATATATTTAATAAACTCATTTAAAACCTAAAGCACAAACATCATACACTGGATCAAAAAGAATATACATGGACATTATAATTTATTTAAATTATACTGAATAAGCTCATAGTAATTTAAATTAAATAGCAGTTTGGGAAGGTTATAAACCTAAAGACCAAAGTAGTTCCAATTTACTATATTTAAATTAGTGAAAAGCAATACATTTCTTAATATGCTTTCTAACTATGAATAGCATCTTGATACTTGGGGTTGAAATATTTTAATAATAGTTAGCTGTAATATGTCTAAGTCTTACAAATAAATTATCTGAATAAAAAGCACTGAA
Source organism: Mastomys coucha (assembly GCF_008632895.1). Taxonomy (NCBI): domain Eukaryota; kingdom Metazoa; phylum Chordata; class Mammalia; order Rodentia; family Muridae; genus Mastomys; species Mastomys coucha. The sequence goes on along the minus strand of NW_022196900.1, from coordinate 44,923,667 downwards.
TTTCAAAAATTCTTCAATTTATTACAAGTTAAACAGCAGTGGTGCTGATATTCACATATCGACTATTTGCAACTTTGCTTTATTAAAATTCTCAAGAGACAGAGCTTCATAGCTGCTTTTCAGTTTTCTCTATATGTTTCTTGTGTCAGAAATAATGGAAGCTATTTTTCTACAACTTGAGGAATTGATAAAATAAAGATACTAGTGCAATGTAAATGTTTTTTTTAATTAAAAAGTAACATTCATGAAAATTACCAAGAAAAAAAAATATCTTTCATGACATAGAGTATAAATTTCTACTAGGGAGAAGAGAGTGAAGCAGAGATTTATGAAGTTTTATTGAAGGCTATATTTCTCAAAGTATTATCTCAAGAAATTTCACAGAGAAGCTATTTTTAGCACAAAAATTTCAATAACAATAAATTTCCATTATTCTTCATTTTAGTTTTCTATTTGTTTTTCTATTTATTTTATTTTTCAAGTGTTTAGTGTGTCTTTATTGACTCAATGAATAAGGACAAGCAAGGTGTGACTCAGTCAGACCACACCACACACACACTGCAGTTTGTACTATGGGAACTCAGATCACAACACAGTACAGCAATGTGCTCATTTCACATCACACACTCGCTACAGTAACTCAGGTCTCCAGAAGTTTATTTTGGTTTCATTACTCAAATGTTTTCTCTGAATGTCTCCTCAGTGGCTATTCTTAAGAGCGCACACCAGACATGTACCTGGGAAACCTGTCGAGATATACAGACATACAGACACACTATTTTCCCTTACAGTCCCACATATTTAGTTATCTCTCCAGCACCCCCCCTTTGGTACATTCTTGCTGTCTTATTGAGTTTTCTATACTGATATGCTTTTCTCTCATTTTCTTTATGGCTAAACTGGGTCTCGCATAAAAAGTAATCTTAAAGTTATATTTTAAAGTAGTGACAACTTTAACCACTTATAAAATTCTGTAATTTTTGGTCTCGCCATGCACATTCATGTTTTCTGTTTTATACATTTCATTAAATTTGCCTTATACTTCTGTGGCTAAGGCAGGGGATCCCTGTGGGTTCTGGGCCTGACGAGGCATCACAGCAAGCTTCATGTCCACATGTCTGGTGATTTCAACAGCTTTCCTGATTTCTCACTGCTTCTTACCTTGACATTTTTAAGCTTTCCTATGTTCTAATGGTTTTGCTGCATGCATACAACTTTCAATTTATTCAGCTCAAATACCACTTCCTTCAAAACCCTTAATGAAGAAAGACAGCAAAGTGATTGTCCCCTACATACTTTATATATAATGTACACACGTGTCTTTGTATATAGACATATGTACAACTATAGTAACACTCTGTATTTACACAGATCATGATTTCCTTGTATTGAGATACACATTCAGCTCTCATATTAGTGTCTTAAATGATGAATAAGAATCATATTTATTCCCTACTGATTATCTCATTATTACAAAGCTTTAGATGTGTTAGCTACACTGAAGTAATGTGAAATGTAGTATAAATAGAAGCATTGATACATGTACAAACCAATATTCTAGTCATTAAACATATGAGTGAAATGCCTACGAAGCATGAGGACTATCAGGATGCATAGGTGGGAGAAAGAGAAGGCTTGCGAGGTACAGGGTGGGATATGCGCAAAGTACACTACTGCCTGCAGGGCAGCCCTGTGCAATAAGATAAAACAGAAACCTACATTCTAAGATAGTAAGTTCAGTTAAATATCACAATCCAGCAGTCAGAAAAATGTTCTAAATTTGTCACTTCCAGGCAGATTGATATTTTAATGAGACAAATGAAAGTATATTGTTACAGAGAAGAAATATCACAGTAACTAAAAGACCACAGTGTCTGATACTGTTTTATCATAAACAGAAAGAGTTTCTAATTTAGTCTGTTTAGTCTGTATTTCCTTTTGTATACTTTCTGCTGTGAGATCAGACATGAAAATAGAATATAAGACTGATTATCCTAGCACACAGTGTTCCAAGTAATAATGGTGGTGCCTACCAAAGTCTAATACCAGACACAGATATTGTGTTAACAAATATCCCTCCGGTCATGTAGAAGACTGGACATAGGAACCTGGCAGGCACGTCCAATTCCACATGGACTCCGGGCTCACATCCTGGATTTCGCACAGTTTACCTTGTGAACATGATCCGAGTGACATTTCACAAATTCCTGGATAAATGTTGCTACACTCTGCCAGGAGAGAGACAGGCTATGGCATGCACAGATCAATAATCGCACCGTGCTTCATCAGCCTCAAAATAAAAAACGCTTCATCTGGCAAAAGCCACGGCCCTAGAGAATCTGACATATATAAACTGAGTAGCCTACCACAATTGTGCACCATATAATCTACGGATGTACAGTAAAGGAAACTTTGGGGATGGGCAGTGGGAGTCATAGAGTTGCTTTCTATATTTTTATTACTGGAGACTTGAACAAAGGTTAGATAAGGGAAATGAGACGATTCAAAAATCCAGAAATTCTGGGCTGGGGGAGGAGATGGCTAATAGTTACCATTCCCAACCTTTCGAGTAAAAGTCATATAAACAATCATCAACAAGATACACATTTAGGAAATATTGACAACCAAAATAATTATGTGAAAATTTTAACACAGAGTCACAGAATCTGACACATATAATTAAGGGTTTGCTAAACATCTTTTGAGATGTGTTGCCTATATGCTGGATTAACCTAAAAGCCCAAGGCATTTGTTGACTGGGCCATGTTCCAGATTCTCACACTTCACTCAAATCCATTATTTGAGTTTTGATTAACCAGTTTAAAATTATTAGTTAATATAATTGAATAAGAAATTGCAAAAATTTAAAAACTCAAATCCTAAAAATTAAACTGCTTTATTTAAGATTGCTATTGCCTCAAAAGTCTGAGAATAAAATGTGCTACTACAGAATTTACCTAACTCAGAATAGGGGAATTAAGATTTCTTCAAGAAATTGGGGAAAATAATGATGTTCCTTAAAAACAAAACAAAACAAAACAAACAAAACAAAACAAAAACAAGACCACAGCACCCATCTGAGGCACTTGAGCTTACAGACTGCTTGTGAGTCCTGTGGTCATTCATAGAGGCTACAGGTGACTTCTTCACACCAATAGCCTGGAGTGAAATTTTGTTTTTCAGGTCACAGATTAGAAAGCATCTCTTTTTGAATTTTAAAGAAATATTATTGTCTTAGGTTCTTTTCAACTGCTGTGACAAAACGTTATAACTAAGGAAACTTTAAGATAGAATGTTTAATTCAGAGCTCATTGTTCCAGAGGGTTGGAGTCCATGCCATGACACTGTGGTGGGGAGCACTGGCAGCAGACAGCAAGACACTGAAGCAGTAGTTGAGACACTGAAGCAGTAGCTGAGACTGAAGCAGGAGTTGAGACACTGAAGCAGGAGTTGAGACACTGAAGCAGTAGCTGAGACACTGAAGCAGTAGTTGAGACACTGAAGCAGTAGCTGAGAAACTGAAGCAGTAGCTGAGAAACTGAAGCAGTAGTTGAGACACTGAAGCAGTAGCTGAGAAACTGAAGCAGTAGCTGAGACACTGAAGCAGTAGTTGAGACACTGAAGCAGTAGCTGAGACACTGAAGCAGTAGCTGAGACACTGAAGCAGTAGTTGAGACACTGAAGCAGTAGCTGAGACACTGAAGCAGTAGCTGAGACACTGAAGCAGTAGCTGAGAAACTGAAGCAGTAGCTGAGACACTGAAGCAGTAGTTGAGACACTGAAGCAGTAGCTGAGACACTGAAGCAGTAGCTGAGACACTGAAGCAGTAGCTGAGACACTGAAGCAGTAGCTGAGACACTGAAGCAGTAGTTGAGACACTGAAGCAGTAGTTGAGACACTGAAGCAGGAGTTGAGACACTGAAGCAGTAGCTGAGACACTGAAGCAGTAGCTGAGACACTGAAGCAGTAGCTGAGAAACTGAAGCAGTAGCTGAGACACTGAAGCAGTAGTTGAGACACTGAAGCAGTAGCTGAGACACTGAAGCAGTAGCTGAGACACTGAAGCAGTAGTTGAGACACTGAAGCAGTAGCTGAGACACTGAAGCAGGAGTTGAGAGCTCATGTCTTTTATTTTTATTTTTTGCTGATTGCTCTTTTATGATTATTTTTATCAAAATAATGACTGGTATAATAAATATCTGTTTGGGTCTATTATAATATTCTTATTATTTAAATGTTTTCAAAATTTAAATATATTTTGATCATAGTCTTCCCCTCCTCAAGTCTTTAGAACCTCTCCTCTCTATCCATCCACATTTGATGTCTTTAAAAACAAACAACAACAAAAGAGTCAATACAACAACAAAATCTCCCAAACATAAGAAAACAAAATAAAAATCATGCCCTTCATTTACACAATGGAATAGTACTCAGCTATTAGAAACAAAAGACATCGTGAAAGTTGCAGGCAAATGAATGGAACTAGAAAAATCATCTGTAGTGATATAACCCAGACACAAAAGAGGACACATGGTATGCACTCACTGACATGTGGACATTTGCCATAAAGTACAGTCCAGGCTATAATCTACAGAACAAAATCAGCTAAATAACAAGGAGGGCACAGAGGTCTTCTTGAATCTCACTCAGAAGGAGAAATAAAATAATTATTGGGGGTAGATGGAGAAAAAGAACTAAGAGAGGGGATGGAGAAGGGATGGGGTCAGGGGGATCAGATGGAAGGAGAGCCTTGGAGAGAGGGTGCCTAGAGAGTGAACTGAAATATGAAACAGCCAGGGAGAGGTGAATCTCTAGAACATGTCAGAGACCTGGGATGGAAGAGGCCCCAGAGAGCCTATGAGGATAACCCTAGAGGTGAGATTTCCAGCAGTGGGGGGACATGGAGCCTTAAGCAGTCACCTCCTATGGCCAGGCAGGACTCTCAGTTGACAAATAAGGATATCAACCCACCCACAAAACATTTGACCCAAAATTTGTTCTGCCTATAAGAAGTGCAGGGACAAAAATGTCACGGAGACTGAGAATGGCCAACAAATGATTGGCCCAACTTAAGATCCATCCCATAGGCAAGAACCAATCCCTGACACAATTAACAATACTCAGTCATGCTTGCAGACTGGAGCCTAGCATAACTGTCCTCTGAAAGGCTCCACCCTACAGCAGACCAAAACAAATGCAAAGACCCACACCCACATTAGATGGAGCTTAGCAAGTCTTGTGGAAGAGTTGGGGAAGGATTGAGGAACTCAGAGGGACAGGAACTCCACAAGAAAACCTAGAGTCAACTGCCCTGAACTCTTGGGGCTCCCAGAGACTGAACCATCAACCAAAGAGCATACATGGGCTGGACCTAGGCTCCCTACACACATGCAGCTGTGCAACTTGGTCTTCATGTGGGTTCCCCCCAACAACTAGAGTGAGGACTTTGTTGCCTGACTCTGGATCCTGCTCCCCTAACTGGACTGTCCTAGGTCCATTACATCCCTCTCTTCAGAGCTCAGGAAACCCCATGGAAGAGGAAGCAGAAAGAGTGTCACATGGAGAGAGGATGGAGGATATCAGGAGAAAAATGTCAACAGGAGTAACCTCTTATAAACTTACAGAGACTGAAGAAGCAGCATGCACTGGGCTTGCATGGATCTATATCAGGTCCTCTACATATATGTTATATCCTCCAGTTTAGTATTGTTATAAGATTCCTGAATTTGCAAATGAGTGGTTTCTCTTGTGATTTCTCTTGGGTTCTTTCCCATCTGTTAGCTTGTCTTGTCCAACTCCAACTTCAACATAATTTCTCTCTCTCCCTCCCTCCCTCCCTCCCTTTCTCTCTCCCTCCCTCCCTCCCTCCCTCCCTCCCTCCCCCCCACACACACATATGACTGGAATGAATGAATGTAAACATAGCCTCTATGGTAAAAGTTAACAATTGAATTATCACTCATACCTACTGGGAGTGACACTGGTTATTCCAACAGTCCAGGACAGGCCTCACCTTTAGGAGAGCTCACATCTTCTATCCACAAGCAGGAGTTAGATAAAGTTAACTAGAAATGGCATGGGCTTTTCAAACCTCAAAGTGAACCCCCAGTGACACACCTCTTCCAACAAGGTCATAACCCCTAATCCTTTCCAAAGCATTTTACAATTGGGGGTCACTACTCAAATATATGAGCCTATGGAGCTATTCTCTCTCAAACTGCTATAACTGTCATACCTTCTTCAGGGACCTAAAATCCTAGAGCTAGTTAGGTAACCACAGTATTAATATAGTGAAATAACTTCCTTTGGAAAACATAAAGTTATCATGCAAATCAGGATCCAGAATATTAAAAGCCTAATGACTAGAAAGCTGACCAGAATAACTGAAATGGGCCTTGTAGGGTGTGTGACAAACAGTGAGTGGAATGTGCTCCACTGTCCTTGAAAGTACCCTCACTAAGCGGATGAACCTTCTCACCACACCAAACCTCCAATGCTTTCATGGCACTCTCTGCCCATCAACTGGCTTGGTAAACATTTATTGTACTCCTTAGACAACATCAGTGCCTACAACTCCTTGCTGTGAAGGAAACTAGATGGTAAATCAATCTCTACATGCTCTTTAAAGGTGAGCCATGTCCTCAATTATGCTTAAGTCTGTGAAAGTTATCAAATTTGTTTAATATATGATTTTTACCCTAAGGAGCATGTTAACTATAAAAATAAAACAACACAATTAACCAATATTATACTCAAAACTTATTAAATACCTATAAGCCATCTTAGGAAAGTAGAAGGATTTTGGAAATAAGATTAAGAAATAAGACTGTGGGCTGGAGAGGTAGGTCAGAGGCTAAGAGAATCCAAAATTGGTTCTCAGTACTCGTGCCAAGTAGCTTATAACTGCTTGTAATTCCAGCTCCAGGGAACTGCATGCCTGCCCTCTGGCCTACATGGGCACCTGTATAAATGTAGTGTAATAATATAAGCACATACAAATATGCATATAAAATAATTTTTAAAGAAAGAAATATCTTGAGTTGCATTAAATGAGAACTATCTAAAGCTTATGGGCTCTGATATTTAATCATTAGTTTTTACTTTGATTTTATATGTAATGGGAACATGTATATATTCCTGTGTACCATATGTGTGCTTGATGGCCACAGAGGCCAAAAGCAGAATTAGGTCCCTTGGAATGGGAGTTGCTGGTATTTTTGGAGTTAGATATGGTTCTTGGGAATTGAACAGGGGTTCTCTCTGCCAGTAGACCAAGCACTATTAACACTGAGCCAACTTTCCAGTCCTTGAAATTTGAAAGTTTTGTCCCTAGTTTGTGGTCCTGGTTAGGGGAGATTATGGCATCCAGGAGGTGGAATTACACTGCAGAAGTACAGCATTAAAGGTGAGCTTTGAGAATTTATAGCCTTGCCTCTCTCCTAGTTCAGCACCCTCTCTGCTTCCAGTGTGTAACTGAACATGTGATCTCTCACTCACTGTGCTCCAACTGCCCACTGTGCTGCCTGCCTATGGACGTTCTCTGGAATGATGAGCCAAAATAAGTTCTTTTTTCTATAAGTTGCTTCTGGTGCTGGCATTTTCTTGGGGCAATAGAAAAGTCCTTAACACATGGATTTAGGTTGTCATCCTGAAGCTGCTACTTCCTATCCTGATCTTGGGTAAGCATCTCAACTCTTTAAGACTTGACTGCATTGCATATAAATCATGCTTTATAACAAGTCAATAAAAGGAAAAGCATAAATGCCTAGAAATTAGGTCCAACAGTCATTGAATAAAAGCTATCTTGTGCTTTTTAAAGAACATAGAACCTGGAACCTCTGTTGGCAAACCACTGGACCTGTGTTGTTATGATCCCTATCCTAGTTTCTCCATTGCTACAAAAGGATCGGATGTTATGTCTGCTTCTCTGGATAAATGTCTGAAGTAATGAAAGAGTGTATGTAATGAGCTTTTAACAGAACTTGACACTTAGCAATGCAAAAAATACTGTTTCTATTAAGAACATACAGTGCAATGAAGTAATGTTCCTCTTTCTCCACAACCTCTCCAGCATCTGCTGTCACCTGAGCTTTTTATCCTAGCCATTCTGACTGGTGTGAGGTGGAATCTCAGGGATGTTTTGATTTGCATTTCTCTGATGACTAAGGATGCCGAACATTTCTTTAGGTGTTTCTCAGACATTCGGTGTTCCTCAATTGAGAATTCTTTGTTTAGCTCTGTACCCCATTTTTTAATGGGGTTATTTGGTTCTCTGGAGTCTAACTTCTTGAGTTCTTTGTATACCTTGGATATTAGCCCTCTATCAGATATAGGGCTGGTAGAGATCTTTTCCCAATTTGTTGGTTGCTGATTTGTCCTATTGACAGTGTCTTTTGCCTTACAGAAGCTTTGCAACTTTATGAGTTCCCATTTGTCAATTCTTGATCTTAGAGCAGAAGCTATTGGCGTTCTCTTCAGGAAAATTTCCCCTGTGCCTATTTGCTTGAGGATTGCAAACTGATACAACCACTCTGGAAATCAGTTTGGTGGTGCCTCCAGAAATTGGACATAGTACTACCGGAGGACCCGGCTATACCACTCCTGGGCATATACCCAAAAA
>NW_022196900.1:44857300-44914162 GCF_008632895.1 Mastomys coucha | reverse complement strand
GGGAAACTAGGAATGGAGAAATTTACATGTAAATAAAGAAAAAATCTAATAAAAAATTAAAAAAAAAGAACATACAGTGCAAGATTTGAAAGAATAGATCAGTAATAATAGTAATAATAGACAAGTAATAATGGGTGATTAGTGAAAGCAAGGACTCTTTCCTATGACAGAGTTTTGATGTGAAGAGAGAGAAGATCCTAAGGACAGGTCAGCTGAGCTCAGCAGAGGAAAGGGAAGGAGAACCACAGGCAGAGGAATAGGTGCTCTCCAGCCGAGAAAAAGAAATCGCAGATATTTAGGATAGAATTTTGAAGACAATATGTAAACATAGAATAAGAAAGAGCTACCAGTTAAAACACACATACAGGAACAGTGAAAGCAATTTGTGATTTTTATAAATATTAACGTAAAATAGAAACTAAAATATACTCAAACACATAATAAGGTGAGGATACAAAAGAACATAAAAGCATAGAAAATAGCCCTGTATCCAAAGTGCTTATGATATAAAAAGTAAGTAGTTCTCATAAGAAAGGAACAGACAAGCATCTATGAACCACAAAGAAATATGATTATTTGCTTCTCTTTTATCATCCAGTACTAAAACCTAGGCAAATGCTACCATACGCAGCTGGCAGTACCTTGCCAGTGAATTGAGAACATTGACCAAGAAGGTGGGAATTATGTTTGCATACAAAATAGTCACGTTCAACCTTTTCATTACTTGTCATAGTCTAAGGCCCAATTCAACTTAATATTTTAGCATTTGAGAATTTCTATCATTTATTAATATTATATCTAGAGTTGTATCTAGACACTGACAAAACTAGTATATATGAAATAAGCAAAATACAGGTGATTAGAACAGCACAGTCTACCAACAAGTCTCAGGTGACAACTTAAAACATTCCATTCAACAACAGTATATTCCCCTGCTACAATTATGTGATTTATGTATTTATGTGCATTTATAGAAATACATAATCTGTGTTTTAGTGGCAATAACTTGAGAAAGGGACAATTCTAGTACTATTCAGTTCATCTGAAAAGATGATTCTGAATACCAACACCCAGAAGATAAGTGGTATACTGGCATGGGGGGTGCCACATACACCCTGTGCAGGACTGCAATGCTGAGGACTGAGGGTCCTGAGTTTGAAGCCTGACACAAAGAATTGACTCAAACACAGATTAACAGTCAAAAGAAAGGATAGAATTAGCCCAGAGCCAACAGAAGCACAAAGTAATACAATGTATTCAAAGAAAAACAAAGCTGCAAAACACCAAAATAAAAAAACCAACTGTCAAAAACAAAGTCAAAATTAATAGGATGCTAGCAATATAAGAAAAAGGAAACAAGAGAAGATAAAATGAGCAGTATTATAGGTCTTTACAAATAGAATAGCCATTAAAGAGTTAACCAAAACACAGGTTCGAGTTACCCAAGGTAACTGGAACAAAATACACCCATTATATTCACTAAATCTACAGGTTAACATGGGGAAAATACTATGATTGCCTTAGGAGATAACAAAGAACTCTTAAGGGCATGGTGGCACAAACCTTTAATCTAAGCACTTTGGAGGCAGAGACAAGAAATCTATGTGAATTCCAGGCATTCACACCCCCAAAACAACAAACAAAACCAAATAAACCTTAAAATCATCTTAATTACATGTCTACAGAAAGTTAAGAAGAGAAGGTTGTTTTCTTAATTTGGTATGTTATCTATTTAGAGAATACCAAAGTATTCTCTAAATGCATCATACTTGGAGGTGAACTTACAACAGCAACCTATGTAAAATGCAGTTGCTTTCTAAAGCAGTATTCTTATTAATGCTTTACCTTTTAATTTTGTTTATATCACTTTCCTGTTATAGAAAGCATTCATATCATGCTTTATCAAAGACCCACTCAAGAATTATTTCTTTTTGCAAACTCAGACATCCACTTCATTAGTGTGAAGACTTGTTTTCATATCAATGGTAATAATACATTAATATTAATTCCTGTGTTGCCGATAATATCCATTAGGTATTGGATTTATATGCCTATTTTATACATGCATCCCCAGAACTGCAGATCAACTTCTCAGGAAATAGGGCAACCACAAAAAAAAATGTAAAAAGTAGATTAGGATGTAGCAAACTTTCCATGTTTTCAGATTTGATTCATACTTTGATTATATAACTGTCAGTTTTCACAGTGGTGCTTTATGTAAATTTGTAGCACAAAATGGTGTATCACGAATCCCAACAGCAATCCTAAAAACCAAACATCTGCACAATGCAATCAATAATGTCCCAATTTGAAACTGACAACCTGAAGAACAGTAAGCAAATAGTTAACATCTTTGATTTTTTTATATTAAAGCATCATGCTTATATAAAAGCAAAGTCCTTGTATGTACAGTAGGAACACTTCAGTTCTTAACACACAAGAGCTGTGGGTCAAGTTGATCTGTTTCAGGAAGTGTTCTTGGTGTTGGACATGTGATGGAATGAAGACACACAAGGCAGCAAGGGTGAGAGCTGCTAGAAGCACCTCAAATGCATTAGTATAGATGGCTTGAAGGTTCAGTGACTTCACATTCAGACACATTTTAGTGTCAACATTAAGATTTATTTTATACACACACACACACACACACACACACACACACACACACACATATGATGAGTTCACTGTAGCTGTCTTAAAAACACCAGAAGAGAGCATCAGATCCCATTACAGATGGTTGTGAACCACAATTTGGTTGCTGGGAATTGAACTTAAAACCTCTAGAACATCAGCAGTCAGTGTTCTTAACCACTGAGCTGTCTCTCCAGCCTCATGTATTGTCAAATTTATCACGGCCCCCACATGCATTCTGTGACTCCATGTGGGATCAAGAGATAGAATTGAAGGAAGAGATATTTTTTAAACTTGTACATATGTCTAGTACAAATTAGAACTAAAACCACATGTAAAATAAAAAGCCATACATTCAATCTATATTTAATACATGTTATAATTCACTCCTTACCTTTATTGTCTGTCTGCTGGTCTGGAATCGCTGATCGGTTATCTGCTGTTGATGGAGGAGCTTCTCGTTTGCTTCTTTATATTCCTTAGCAGATGACTCTGCTGCTTTCCTGGCATTCTGAAGCAAACTGTTTTGTTGCTGCAAGGATACAATCCGTTCTCGTAATAAAATAGTGTTGCTACTGGATTTCTGGGCAGGTATAGTCTTGCACTTTTCTCTGTTAACTAAATAAAAATAATATTCCTCATACTTTACGATACCAGCTTACATTTATGAAGACCATTAGCTTCTCATTGCATTCTTACCTCTGGCAGGAAGGGCACCGTGCAAGCTCGTCTGCAGGCCTCCTCTCTTCTTTTGAAAAGTCATTTTCTTGGTATTCTGATTATGAGAAATACTCTAAATGTGAAAGTTCCAGAAAAGTTGGTTACTATTCAATGATACTGTCAAACAAATCCAAATGTCACTTAAAGTATATTTAAGTAGGTAAAAATCTGTAGACAACAAGATTCTATAAATGATTCCTCAATTAAAGATGTCAGATATAAATCTGAATTTATATTTTAACATATAGAATAAATTTAAAGTTGAACTATCAAGTGGAAGACATAGACACAAAATCAACTCTAATTAAGTAGAATTTAACCTAATTTAAAATAATCGGAGCAAATGGAGCAACAATAATAAACTAGGGACATTTAATGAGGTAGTCTCTGGAGTCTGGGTGCTTAGTTTTGATGTTTCTCCCATTCCAATATAGACATAAGCTACTGCAAACTGAAGCTGAAATAGTGATTATAGTATATTCTTCTTGCTTTCATGTTAGGAGAGGTGGCTCATACTCAGGAGACCAAGCAGGAAGATTACCTCAAGCCTCAGACCAGCCAGGCTTCCATGGAGAACTCCAAGCTGGCCTGGCCTCGCCTTGGGAGCTAAATGGGGTGTCATGTGCTTTTTTTTTGGTACAGCCAAAGATATGCTATGCTGCTGAAATCTGCTAACATTTTTTTTATTATCCTGGGATTAATATCTAAGAGTTAGATACTGGGTTGTAGCTCTAGTTTGGTGAAAGTGATAGTTACAGTTTTTCAAATACTATCAAACAATTTTCTGGAATGCTACTTTGTTGCACTTTATAATCAAACCAGCAAAGGTTAAGCTCTAGCTTCTCTGTATTTTTGTCAGCTGGGGATCAATCACCATTATTTTCACTAAGTATTAAGATTTGCCCCTCTCTCTCTTTGTGAATTATCTGTTCATGCCATGCCCACTCCTAACTGGATTGCTGCATCTTGGATAGGTGGATTTTGAGAGGTCTTCATATAATTCAACATATGAAATTCTTATCAGATACTGGGTACCAGCTACTCTTTCTATTCTCACCTCCTAGGTAGAAACTTTGCTTTGCAAAGGTCGTTAATTTTAATATATTCTAACTTATGGATCTTGGTTTTGGTACCAGGATTTAAATTCTTCATTCATCAAACCTAAGGTTCTGCAGATTTTCTCTTGAATTTCCTACTAAGAGCTTTATAACTTAAATGCATATTTTTATCTGTGAAGCATCAAGAAAGCTTATAGAGAAGGTATGAGGTTTAGCTATATATTCCTATTTTGCTTAGGAAAATAACTGATGCTGTATTATTTGTCAAAAACTACTCATCCTTAATTGAAAACTTTTTTCAACTTCATCAAAATTCAGTTGGTGAAAATTAAACAGAGTCAGTTCTAGGCTATGGATTTCATTTTGTGGATAATAAAGTTTCCTGGCCACTTTGTGTGTGTTAAAGAGAGGGGTTGTTGTATCATCTCTTTTTATAACTGAACCAATTTTAGCAAATTAGAATTTATGCTACCCTCTATGGGCCAAATAAAAACCAGTTATTTTCTAGTTTTGTAATTTTATTTGGATTATTAAATAGTTTTACTTGTTTGCTGATACTCTTTATTAACATGCTCTGTCTTTTTCCACGTTGTAATCTGTCCATAATTAGTCACTGAAGCACTTAGGAGTGACAGTTGGATTAAAATGAGTAGCATATATATATTCCATATCTACTATAAGGCTTTTGTCTTTTGCATTCTGAATATTCGGGGTATTATATATGAAGACTATAGATATTATTTGCATTTTGTTTGAGAAGAATTCTCATATTATACTGTTGAGACAAGAGGTACAACATCAATTATACAAGTTAAGAATGGAAGTCCAGTCTCTAGAGACACTGTAGTTGAGGAAGGGTACATCATTATTGCTTTGCAGGGTGGAAGTTCAGGCTCTCCAATGGGCCTCTGTTGATACTACTGTAGCTGGAAGACAGAGGGGGCCTTGTTAATGCTCTCACCTGGCCTACTATGACAACATGAGGAGGCCTGAGACTTGTTAGGTATGAGGTAATGAAAGTCCCCTTCTCCTTGCTTTGATTATGAAGTCACCCAACTAGAAAGGAAAGGGGCATCTCTCAGATGGTGATCAATGTCAAAGACTTCTCTACAGTCTCCAGTGAAATGAAGTAGATAGAGTCATTATCATGAGCTCCCCTGTGGATCCTTTTATACTTTACCCAGCTAGGAGGAAGAGGAGGAAGAGGAGAGACAAGGGCTAACTCCTTACAGATAAGTGACAAGAAGATCTAGGTACCTAATAGGCCTTTAATGATGGAGGTGGAGGTGGATGTGGAGTTATATTTTCCATGGGGTTTGACTGATACAAGGCAGTGATTACGTAAAGTTTTCTGTCTTGCTAGGCTAATCTTCTCTTCATCTTCTGGCTGGAAGGAATATGGGTTAACTGGGGACTTGTATTGTCTTTAATATTACAGTTTATAGGATGTAGGTGTCTCAGTTGTCTATATTCAGTATATAGGGAATAACTCAAGAGTTCAACACTAAGTTGAACCTTAATTCCCAAGGTTCCCATCTAGATTTTTTTCCTTTTCTTTTAAAATTTAGAGTCTTTTGTATTTGTTTATATTTACCTTTCTATTTACATAAAGGGAAAATTAATAAATTAGGCCATATTAGTATATGTTACCTTACTGAAAAGGCACTATCTAGGAGGGCAAAAGGCAGAGGAAAAATGCCATGCCTATATATATATATATATATATATATATATATATATATATATATATTACATATATCCAACAAAATCCCATACCTAGCATAGCCTATATATATGAAAAATAGATAATTTGTGAATAAAATGAATAGACATGAAAATGCAGTTTACTAAAGAATTACAAATGGTCAATAACCAAAAAGAAAAGGCTCAATATTTTGGTAATTACAGAAAACTAAAGAAAACCCCCAGTGGTAAACCTCAAATCACACGGAAGTAGCTGCAATGGGAGAGCCGAACATACCAAGAGATGAGATTCTATAACTTGCTGGTGGGTGCACTGAAGTCCTCCCGTACATAAGAGAATAAAAGGAATCGACCATAGTCTCAGAAATTCACCAGCCATGGCATGGAATTCATGTTTGAGCTTTTACTACAGAAATGTCCACATTTATGCACAAACAAAATGTACAAGAATATTCATTGCAATACTATTGTAGGAAATATGAAGTGAAGCTTCTCAAGTTCCAACAGTATAATAGATCAAAAAATACTATTTACAAGACTGGAAGTCAATGAACTCTGAGTGGAAGTGAACAGGATATGCCGGGCCAGAGGCTTTGTCCCCTACTTGTAAGTCGCCAGAGAGGAGACTGCATCAGAACTTGAAGGGAGCAAACTGATAACTGCAAAGGAAGTGACTCGATTTCAGTCAGGGGCGTGGTGATGGAGTCTAATGTTTTCCACACACACTGGCTATCCTTTTTATTTTCTGTTAAATCATTTATCTTATTATTTTCTGTTAAAATAGTTTGTAGATTTAATCCAGAGGTTTACATGTGCTTGCCATGTCAATGAGAAGTTGAGCTTCTTCTATTTACAAGCTCATTAGGCTGCATATGTATAATGATAACTAAACAACACAGTCTATCAAGTAATATTCAGAGAAACAGCAACAACAAAAAAGTTTTCAAAAGAAATTTTTTAAAGCTAGAGTCTCTCACTATATAAATCAGGCTAGGCTGGCCTAGTATTCTTGATTCTCCTGCCCCAGCCACCAAATAGTAATTTCTGCAGAAACTAGCTATTTATCATTAGTCAGGTAGCAGGAGCATAGGAAGAATAAATAGCTTTATCACAATGAAAGCTAACAAAAATAAACATTTCTTCAT
Organism: Mastomys coucha; assembly: GCF_008632895.1. Lineage (NCBI taxonomy): Eukaryota > Metazoa > Chordata > Mammalia > Rodentia > Muridae > Mastomys > Mastomys coucha. The sequence continues at coordinate 44,906,904 of NW_022196900.1, read as the reverse complement.
TTGTTATATTTTATATTCTTAAAAACAATAATGAGGTTATTAGTTTTTTTTAACATTTCCTAATCTTTGAGATAAGACTGTCATAATATTTATAAATTTGGTGTTTATTTTCATTATATCTTTTCAAAATTGCTAACAAGTGTTTGAAAATGATTCAAAAGTGAGTATTTTTGCTGCCTACCTTCAAGAAGACAGTATTTTAGGGATTCAAATTTAAATAGTGGTACAATGCATCAATTTAAGTTATATAAAGAGGACAAGGTCAAGAACATAACTGTGGAGCTGAGAAAAGCTAGCATACCTGTGGGGCCTTGACATCTTCACATGAGTATGTCTGTATAGCTCTTTGTTGAGCACAGCTGTCTTCTGTTTGGTCAGTTTCTTTCTGGTTTCCACCATCTTCGATAGGGCTTATATTCTGGGATGTTTCCACAATAATTGTTCCCAAATTTTGAAAGGTTTGTGCTTCAGAATCACTGCTTAAATAGCAAAACAAAATACAAGAATCAAAACAAAACAGAGGAGAAAATGAACCCCAACAAGACAGACAGACTTAGATATGTACTTCTCTAAATATGATGGTCAAATAGTATTATAACATGGATCATATACAAAACTATACATCTAATTTAAGCATTGATTGGTTCCTACTATAAACTTCATTTAAACTTACACATTTCAAGAATTGCTTCAAGAAACTTGACCCTTAGCATAATATCCCCACCAGCCCTTCTTCTGAAGTGTTCCTGCAGAGCACCAGCTCAGGAAGCCCATGGTGCCTCACTGCCAGTCTCCAAGCCAGGGCACACAAGTTAATTTTTTTTTTTTTAACAGAAAGTTTTCCCCAGAAGGTATAAAATTTTTATCTGATGGGCTTTTTACTGTTGACTATAGTTTTATTCCTTATGACTTAAAATAGTATGCCCACTATGAGCCAGGAACTTTTGTCTACAAAAGGGTTAAAGTAGTAAAGAATAAAATGGGGGAAACTGAAAATCATGACTTCCTGTAACTTGTGTCATAGTAACAATCGGGACAACAGAACCGATAAGATGAGTAAAATACACAGCACACTAACAGTGATGTGCTCAGGAGAAAAACAAAGGAAGCATTGAAGAGATTAAGCATTTGGAAAATCATTCACTGGCCGCCACAGGCATGCAAATTCAAACTACACAGAGATGCCATCTCACTCCTGGCAGCATGGAAGTCATCACAAAAACAAGTAACAGCAAAACCCGGCAAGGCTATCAACGAAAGACGGAGAACTCTCACGTAATGTTTAAGAAAATGAAAACTAGTCCAACATAACAAAGCAGGTCAGCATAGTAGTTCCAAAACTAAAACTCCTGTATGACTCAGCGAGACCGTTCATGGGTACTTATCCGAAGGACTCCAAGTCACTACGCCAAAGAGATACTTGCACAATAACACTGCAGCACTACTCACTAAAGCTAAGTTATGAAAACAAATTGAATGCCCATCAACACAGGGATGGATGAAGATGATGTAAAGGCAGAGTGGAATTCTTTTCCACCATGAAAGATGAAGTTATATTGTTTGAAAGAAAATGGATACAACTGGAGACAATCACTAAGTGATAAGTCAGACTCAAAAAGACAAATCTTATATTTTCTCTTATTCACAAATAAGATTTTACACAGATACCTGAAAGCATATCTGGCGTGATAGTTGATTTGGCGGTTTGACCAAGAATAGCTCCCATAGGCTCATATATTTGAATGCTTATTCATCATAGACTGAAACTCTTAGAAAGGATTAGAAGGATTAGGAGGTATGGCCTCATTGGAAGAAATGTGTCACTGAGGGTGGGCTTTGAGGTTCCAAAAGCCCAAGCCAGGCTCTGTCTCTCTCTATGCCTGCAGCCTGAGGATGAGGATACATAGCTCTCAGCACTTCTTCACTGTGCCAGGCCTGTAGCAGATTCTGTTGTTATTTGTAATGACTCCATTCTGCCTGGAGTGAGATGGCATCTCAGTGTAGTTTTACTTGCCTGCCTCCCTCAATGTACCATGCCTGTCTTCATGCTGCCATACTCCCTGCCATGAAGACTGGACTAAGCCTCTGAAACTGTAAGCCAGCAGCAGTTAAATGCTTTCTTTAATAAGAGTTGCCTTTGTCATGGTGTCTTCTCACAGCAATAGAACAGAGACTAAGACAGTAGAAGTGAAAAATTTATAGAAACACAGAGAGCAAAGAAGAGAAGGGATGGACTATGTTCAAAGCATATCAGAGTCTTGTATAAAAATATATATTCATGATTAAAATTATTTTTAAAACAAAAAACCCAGAAGCTTTGAGGTTGAAGAGGACATAACAGTAACTTTTTTCACACAGATTTATTTAAACTATTTTTACATAGATACAAACTCTTTGATACATCTTTAGGAAAAAAAAAACTGATGGCTTGTCCTAATTTTCCTAATCTAAATGATTTTGAGATGTTTTACTGCCTTGGTCTCTCTTGAACATGCTCTAACTTATGCTGACATAGCAACATGATAAGAATTCAAATTCACATCCTAAGAACTCCACATTAAATGTTACTTAGAAGGACTTCTGGGGGCTAAAACTGTATAAGTCTCTTTGGCATGTCCATTCTAAAATAGATTCATACAGTATTTCTACATATTTACTATTAAATGCCTAGTTCTTCCAGAGCACCTAAGCAGCAGACATTTTGTACTCAGAGTAAATTGTTCTGTACTCATATGAATAACTGTATCTCCCTAATCTGCTGAGATCTTTGGAAATCAGCATTCTACATTGTAAAGGTTTTTTTCCTCCTCTTATATTCTGAAGTGTATCTATTTTCTGCTTTCTGAGCGCTGTTTTTAATAACAAAGTTGATAAGCATGCTTTGTTAGGGTTCAGATACATTGTGTTTAAAAATGAGGTAAGATGTGAGCTGGGCAACAGGTCAGTGGTAGAGCACTTAGCATGAGGATGGCCCTGTGCTCAGTCCTCAGTGTAGGCAGGGGTTAGAGAAAAAGGCATAGATCAGCCTGATTAAAAATTTACTTTCAAGAACCAGGCAGACTTTCAGAAATCAGTTGTTGTGGTAGTTTGTGTATGCTTAGCTCAGGGAGTGGCACTATTTGGGGTGTGGCCTTGGAGTGGGTGTGTCACTGTGGGCATGGGCTTTAAGACCCTCATCGTAGATGCCTGGAAGTGAGTTTTCTCCTAATGGCCTTTAGATAACAACATAGAGCTGAGGGGTTTGCAGCCCCTTAGGATGAACAACAATATGAACTAACTAGTTCCCTCTGAACTCCCAGGGTCTCAACCACCAACCAAGGACTGCACATGGAGGGGTCTGATTGTTCTGGCAGCATGCGTATAGTAGAGGATTGCAAATTCGATCATCAATAGGAGGAGAGTACCTTGGCCCTGTGAAGGTTCTGTGCCCCAGTGTAGGGGAATGCCAGGGCCAATAAGTGGGAGAGGGTGGGGTGGCAGGCATGGGGAGGGGGAAGGCAACAGGGATTTGTTTTTGTTGTTTTTGTTTATCTCTTTGTTTTTTGGAGGGGAAACTGGGAAAGGAGAAATTTACATGTAAAAAAGGAAAATATCTAATAATAAAAAAAGAACTTTCAGCTCTTCTTATACCATGCCTACCTGGATTCTAACATGCTCCCATTCTGATGATAATGAACAGACCCTCTGAACCTGTAAGCCAGCCATATTAAATGTTGTCCTTATAAGAGTTGCCTTAGTCATGGTGTCTGTTCACAGCACTAAAACCCTAACTAAGACAGTGTGTATATACATACAAGCACACACTTGTATCTTTGGGTTTGTGTGTAGTATGTGAACTCACATTCATGTAGGTGCACATGCATACATGTGTATATGCCAGTAGAGGCCTGAAGTTTACATCCTGTGTTTTCTTTAATTTCTCTTAACCTTTTTAGAGACAAGGTCTCTCATTGATCTCTGAAATCACCAATTAAATAAATTCTGTGGTCAGTGAGCTCTACGATCTACCTTTCTCTATATCAAATCCCTCCCCAGTTAAAGAGTTATAGCTGTGCGCCACAAAACAAAACAAAAACAAAACAAAAAACAAAACAAACAAACAAACAAAAAACTAGTCTTTTTTTGTGAATGTTAGGGATCTAGACTTGTATAGAAGGTTGGTTCCTGTCTGGGCCATTTTACCAGCCCCAATTCTTCTTTTAAAACACATTTATAAATCGCTATTTTTTTTAATGTCCTGATAATGTAGTTAGGCTTAATTTTTTTTTGAACTGTTACTTCATTCTCTCTCTCTCTCTCTCTCTCTCTCTCTCTCTCTCTCTCTCTCTCTCTCTCTCTCTCTCTCTCTCTCTCTCTCTCTCTCTCTCTCTCTCTCTCTCTCTCTCTGTGTGTGTGTGTGTGTGTGTCTGTGTGTGTTTTTTTACAAAATCAGAATAGCAACTTATCAAATTTATAAAACTTTCAATATACTGAAAGTTAGCATGTCTGAATCAGAACACTAGACTCAATAGAATTACTTATTCTGTTGTTTTATTAATATTGTTATTTGTATTTGGATAGAAATGATTGAAAACATTTCTTTGAGGTAGAGGTGGAGCAGTGTTTCATTTTCCTCATTTTTCTTCCATTTATCATTTTAAAAGTTTTATTCATTGTTTACAGTGTTTCATGAAGGCAGGATACACTCACAGATGTGAAAGTTCTACAGCAGCTGCCTTCCGAAAGCCCCTATTCTAGCCATGAAAGAGCAAATGATAAACACAATACATGAAAGATTATGCAGTGTGCTTCGAGGTAATAAGAGATGTTGAAAGACCACAATGAGCAGAGGATGATAAAGTCCAGAGTCCAAGACACAAAATGAGATGAGGACAAAGTTGCGATTTGGAACAAAATGGTGTCTGGGGCAGTCTTCGAGAAGGGGCATAGATAAATGGATGGAAATGCATTCCACACAGAAGGCCGGGTATACCTAGACAGCTAAGACACCTGAGATACAGACATCCCTGCTCAGCAGGAATGCTACCTTGTTGTAGCATTGCTGGGATAAGAATGACCAATAACAATCTGGGGAGGGATTTTTGTTTTGAAATTTTGTTTCAGGTTCTAGTGCATTATTGAGGGACACTGGGGCTGGGATTCATGGAAGGGGTCTAGACCCAAACACCACAAGGAATCCTCATTCCTATCTTGGTCCCAGGTTCACATTTAGGTTCTTTTCTTACATAACTCAGGACCACCTGCCCAGAGATGATATAAGCACAGTGGAATGAGGCCACTTAGGACAATGAGAAGTCAAGAGAATGCCTCACAGACACACTGATGAAGGTACTTCCTTACGTGTGGTCCCCATACCCATGTATGTTAAGCTAACAACCAATACAAGCCATTCCAACCCTCAAACTACTAGGCTCAAGGTCATAATGATGAAAGGCAAGTCTCCAGTGAGTTATTTGGCTAAATGGTTAATAGAGGACAACTGTAAGATTCATTTTTAAAACTATGCCCTGCTAGCAATTAAACAAAAAGATATGTTAGTTCCTATACTTAAGGTCTTCTAAGTAGTGCCGTAACTAAGCCTAAAACAGACTATCCACTGCTTTAAATAGTCTGTTTCTACTGTACAATATTGTAAGACTAAAAAAATTCCCTGATACAGTTTATTATCAAATATCCTTTGGCAGAAAATGTATCTTCTACTCTGTGGAATGTTATATAAGCTATCATTGATATATTAGTCCAAGGATGGTGACACTTACAGAAGTTCAAAGGGAAAGTGCATGCACAAACCCACTTCCTATTACCAGGTAAACAACTTGGTGCCAATTAGGATGGAAGAGGTCCACTGTAATCAGCCACAGGCTAAGGGGCTGGCTAGCTCCTCTGGAGAACCTTGTCACACTGAGGGCTTGGAACTGCCTTCTGTTCAATGCTAAATGGTGCCAGGAGTCAGATGAGTCTTTAGTGAGAAGTCAGTTGTCTCGGACTCATGCAGTGCTCCAGCATGTACTGTCACAACTAGCTAGTTTGTTCATTGCACAAAGCAGAGATGGCTGGAGAACATGCAACACCCACATAATGGGCTATTCTGCTCTTGGTGCCCACCTCACTCACTCCATGGAAACTCCCCACCACCAACCTTCCAATATTTTTCCTTCAAAGTTTCAGATATATAAGGATGCTGTGTGATTTCCTCTCCTAGTATTTAATCTCAAACTTCCCTGCTTTCTTTTGGAGGCAATGATGAATTGTTATAATGTTCATTAGTTGTGATTTTCCAGAAGCTATAAGATGAATGTATACAAGTATATATTTTCAGGAGTTAGATCACATTATTATGGAGGTCAGGAAGTTCAAAATCTGTAGTACAGGCCAGTAGGCTGCAGAGCCAGGAGTGCCAGCAGTGTGACTACATTCTGCAAATGGCAGGCATGCACTACATTTGAGGAATGAATGAACCAGTTCCAGTCTGAAGACCTGCGGGCAGCATTCCAGGAGAGCTGATGGAACAGTTGAAAGCTAAAGAAGTCACTAGACAATTAATTCCTCCTTGCTTAGTCTTTCTTCTTAATTTTGATGAGGAATTTGCATGGATTAAAAAATCTGAGCACTTGGGAGGAGGAGGCAGGGGGATCAGGATTTTGAAGCCAGCCTGTGATGCACAAGACACTGTCTCAAAAGATATTTTAAAAAGTCTGCTACCCTTCCAAGCCTTACCAACTGCTTTAATGGAAGCTGGTTGACAACTGAAAGAACAAGCCATTATGCTTGTAGGAAGTGACTCTTTTCATGCTTCTCAGAAGCTCCATGCATCATACCTTTGTATTCTATTCAGTACAGAATCTGAGTGGATCTGATCAAGTCCATCCTAGAAGATAGTTACCTAGTGCTCATGCATTTAAAAGTGACCTCATCTAACTTCACACATAAGTTAACTCTCTCATAGACATGTTGATAGAGGCACAGTTTTAAAAAGGGGTTGGGGGGAAGCTGACAGAAATCCTTCAATATGAACAGCTACCACATATCAGACTTTTACTACAGTTAAGAGAGCAAGAAAAGAGATCATAGTACCTTGAAAAGATACATTTAAAGCAAGTTAGTTATTTTTTTCTGTTGCTGTGAAGAAACACTAAGATCAAGGCAACTTATGAAAGAAAGCATTTAGCTAGGGACCTGTTGACAATTTTTGTAATTTCTGAGGGTGATTCCATGGCTATCATGGAATGATATCATGGGGGCTGGCATGGTGGCAGGCAGACAGAAGACTAGTATGGTGCCAGAACAGTAGCTGAGAATTTACAAGTTGAGACTAGAGAGAGAGAAAGAGACAGACAGAGACAGAGAAAGAAATACACACAGAGACAGAGAGAGACAGAGACAGAGAGAGACAGACAGATAGAGAGACAGAGACACAGAGAAGGAGGGAGAGAGGGAGAGAGACACATAGAAACACACATACATACAAACACAGAGAAAGAGACAGACAAAGACACAGAGAAAGAAATATAGACAGAAAGGGAAGGAACACTGACTGGGAATGGTAGCATTCAATGCCATGGGCTTTTAAAACCTCCTCCAACAAGGCCACACCTTCACCTCATTCCTCCTCCAGTCTTCTGATTATTCTCTTTATATTTCCTGCCCTCTATATTCCATATAGTTCTGTTTTTCTTTCATCTGGCACATATAATATGTATATGAATACATATAAATTAAATAATTTATATATGAATATATGACACATGAAATTAACATTTAGTCTTTTTCTCTCCCATTCTCTTCATCTCCTATTCTCCCTGTCTGTAAACCTCTTAAATACTCCTCACATTCCTATTATACATGTCAGAGAAACAGACAGTCAGATAAACAGATTTTTCCATTTTAATCCATATTTGACATGTTAGAAAACAGTATTTGTCTTTCTGAACCTGGTGTATAAACTTCAACTTTTCTTCCCTCATTTTTACTGAATGAACATTGTCCATTTGATACAACTACAGTGACTTGAGAAGAGGGTGCCTCAACTGAAGAACTGCTTCCATCAGACTGGCCTGTGGTTTTGTCTGTGAGAAATTATCTTGATTGTTGAGTAGGGAGCATCTATCCCACTATGACAGCCACATTCCTAGGCAAATGGACCCTGGTATGCAAGAAAGGAACTGAAAACCAGGTAGTGGTGGCAACACGCCTTTAATCCCAGTACTTGGGAGGCTGAGGCCAGCCTTGTCTCCAGGGTGAATTCCAGGGCAGCCAGGGTTACAGAGTAAAACCCTATCTCAAAACAAACAAACAACAATAAACAGAAAGGAAAGAACACAATCCAGTGGAACAGGAGGCAGTGAGTGAGCTGGAACCAGCATGGCTCTGTGGTTGCTGCTTCAGCTCCTGAAGTTCCTGCTGTAACATCTCTCAGTGTTGCATTTTCACTAGAGGGTCAACCAAACAGTAAGATGTTTTCCCTCAAGCTGCTTTTGTCAGAGTGTTTGTCACAGCAACATGATCTAGAACAAACATACTCCTATAAACTGTGAAATAAATATCAGGTGATAGTTATATAATGGTATTGTTTATCATATATCTCTATCTATCTACCTATCTATCTATCTATCTATCTATCTATCTATCTATCTATCTATCTATCTATCTATCTATCTATGTATCTATCTATCTATCTATCTACCTACCTACCTACCTACCTATCTACCTACCTATCTATCTATCTATCTATCTATGTATCTATCTATCTATGTATCTATCTATCTACCTACCTACCTACCTACCTACCTACCTACCTACCTACCTACCTACCTATATATCCCTGATTCATTTTTCTCAGTGTCTGCATAATCTTTAAGTTATTTGTCTTGGGTTTCCACTGCTGAGATAAAACATGACCAAGAACAACTCCGGAAAGAAGGGATTATTTCATTTTACAACTATCAGGTCGCAGTCCTCTGTTGAGAGAAGTCAGGGCAGGAACATGACACAGGAACTAAAATCTCTCTGTCTGTCTGTCTCTCTGACAAGTATAATAGGAACGTGAGGAGCATTTAAGAGGTTTACAGACAGGGAGAATGGGAGGCTGTGGAGTAATTGTGTTTACTGGCTTGCTCAACTTGCTTTCTTATACATGCCCAGGACCACATGCCTAGGAGTGGCACTGCCCACAGTGAGCAGGGCCCTTCCACATTGATCACTAATCTACACAATGTCCTACAGACTTACCTACAAGCAATCTGACAGAAACCTTTCTTCAACTGAGCTTCCTCTTTCCAGTAACTCTAGCCTGTGTCAAGGCAACAGAAAACTAAGTACTACACTATAGAAAACTAAAAGAAACAGAACCTTAAGATGCCTGTGGTGTTCCTCCACAAGGGTTCTAATGGGAGAATTCTTTGCAGCTAAATGACTTCTGAAACTGTTCTGCCAAGCAGGAAGTTTAACAACATCACTGCAAAAACTGAGTTATACTTAGATGATATTCTTATATTTAAAAATATAGTGATATTTCTTCAAAACATATGGCTTTATGAATGTGCATTGATATGATGAAATTGAAATTGAATATATTACCTAACTTTTATGTATTTATCAATATATATAGACTCAGACATAAATAAGCTATACCAATATTTTATGAAAAGTACAGGGGCATTATATTGTTGAGGTATAGATTGCAGTTGCCACTATATTTTTCTTAAAGATATAGATAAATGTTTAGTGGGTTTTGAGTTGAGCACTATTTTGTTTACTTCTGTTGCTTCTTACACCAAGGAAAGAGAAATTGAAAAAAGGTAAAAAGAAAGAGAAAATATAGATGTAATCCTCTGGCTTTTGTAAACTGTTCTTGTAAAAAGAAAAGTGTGTGTTTGTGTGTTGTGTACATATCCACGCATGTCATAAGGCATATGCTTGATCAGGTCATAGGATTTTGTTCTCTCTTATCATGATTGCAATAATGTCATCAGGCTTGGTAGCAGCATTTTACCCAGTGAACCATCTCACTTTTCCCATCTCTTTAGTTTATTTATCTGTCTAAAAGCTAGGAACTTCATTTTGTAATCATTTAAAATATCCCCAAAACCTACCAGCACACTGGACCAGGTAACAATATTCAAGTATAACTGATACTTATAGTCAGTCTCAAAAATTACAGAAACATTGGTTTGGAGTATGTTTGAGCCTGGGAATATTTATAGGACCTCTCTGTGATTATAATGCACAAAGAGTTGTTCAGGCTCAGAAAACAATCCTATGACATTTTGCCATTCAGAATATTTAATATAAATATTTCTCAGGTATTCTCTGGAATACCTGAGAAACAGCCTCAGAAACAAGGTCGCTTTCATTTCTGACCTTCCTGTCTGCTACTCTTTATTTTCCCCTAAAGCAAAATAATATAAAACCAAGTAAAGACAGGGTGGAGAGATGGCTCAGTGGCTAAGAGCACCGACTGCTCTTCCAGAGGTCTTGAGTTCAAATCCCAGCAACTACATGGTGGCTCATAACCATCCGTAACGAGATCTGATGCCCTCCTTCTGGTGTGTCTGAAGAGAGCAATGCTGTACTCATATACACAAAATAAATAATTAAATCTTAAAAAAAAATCAAGTAAGGACAAATACTAGACCACTTTTGGTGGTTTGAATGAGAAATATCCCTCATAGTATTGGGTAGGTGGCACTGTTTGATGAGGTTTAAGTGGTGCAGCATTTAAGTTGTGACACAAGTTATGTGAACTTTAAGAATTCAAACCTCATACTCCTTCCAATTCACTGTCCCTGCTTTGCTTTGTACTTGAAATTCATGATGGAATCTTCGTTTCCTGTCCCTGCTGCCATGCCTGCTGTCAGCTAACATTCTGTCCCACCATTATGAACTTTAACCCTCTGGAAGCATAAACAAAAGTACACTTTCTTCTGTAAGTTGTTTTGACCATGGTGTTATATCATATCAATAGAAAGATAACTAATTAATACATCCCCTTTCCTTCAAACCAAAGTGTGTAACATATACTTGTCCTCAATATTGTCTTTCTGTGAAATTACATCTCATCTACTCACTGCTCAGGGAGAGAAGACCCTCAGTCCACAATGGGTCCACACTGCCCAGGAAGGAGTGCCATGCAGAGGCTTAAAACACTCGGAAGAGAATGATGCTATGGAATCTCTGCACTCTGTTCCTCTACTCTTATTTTGGACACAATATATTTATCTTTCTCTTTATCTACATTCCTAAATAACTGCCCACTCTTCATGAACACTAAGCATAAAAAAAATGGACACTTTTCTCCAATTCTTTGGGCTTTCATTTTTCTTCCATGGTCACACAAAACTTTGGGAAATGGATGCCACATTGACCTCCAGTATGTCTTTAGCTTACAGGTGGGTGTGTCAGTCATGCTTCATCTGAGGGCCAGGAGAGGCATCACACCATTTCCCTTACAGGAATCCCCACTACGTTTTAAGCTCATTTTCTGTTTCTATGCTTGTGGCTAGGAAAAATATCCCTAGTCAGCCCATATCTAAAATAGAACACTGCAGAAGAGCTTAAACAAGTGAACAAACAAACGAATCTGGAGAAAATAAATATAATTATACAATATTATGAAACAGGGCAGATATTTAAAACCATAGCAAAGTGGACAACTCATTAACAACTCTACCAATGAACTTCTTTATTACAGAGGTATAAACAGAGGTGCTGTGTCATTTCTTGGCCTTTATACTTCCAGTATACAGTCAAGCGTAAGACCAAATAATGTATAGACTTTTAGTATTATCTTCTTTATATTTAATGGGGGCTAAACAACTTAAGAATATGAATCTACATCTCTTAATCTTTAACTTTGATTCACATAAAGTTTGTACAATGACTTTGCATAATACACACATGAAATAATTAGTGAAGATGGTTCTTAATTTAAAGGCTGTTAAACAGCTTGTAGACATCTGGTAACAAGCTGAAATGGGTCATTCAAAATTTATCTAACTAAATTAAGGGGGAAAAATGTTTCTCCTCCCAGGTTGGCATGTCACAAGATAACTAAACCAACTTAGTGGGCTTGCCTGGGAATCCTTAGCTGTCAGTGGTGAATATGCAAAGGGCCAGCAAATTAAATCAACCTGCCAAACTGTCAATTTCAAGCCTCATGACTGCATGAAAATAGCATCACTGGAAGAAATCAAGCATTGCCTTCTTTTGGGTTTCCTGGCACCTATTCAAATACTCATGCAGTTGTGGCTAATTTTGCATGCAAATTTCAGTCAATAAGCTCAGAACAAGACCTCCCAAGATATTTCAAAGACTCTGACAGTATTTTTTCTGAATACCAAATCGACAGTAGTTGAAATTCAATCTCCATTTGCCAGTGCTTTACAGATGCACAGTGTCCCCACCACAGAGCTAAGTTAATGAGAGCCTTACCTGCCTTCACTCACATCCTCCCAGCCGTCCTTGCTGAGGTTCTCCACGTGGCTCATAACCTTGATGGAGTGATTGAGAACTGTGTGGTGGCGACCCACAGAGCACTTTCTCTTGGCAGCTTTAAATTTCACCTTGGTAGTGGCTGTCTTGCAGTCACAGCGCTGGGCTCTCAAATCTGAGGCGGGCATGTCAGATTTAGCTTGGTCTGTTAGGCGGTGTTCCCTCTCCTCTGGACACACCACCTCTTCATCTTTGTCTCTCCAAGCCTTAGCTTCTGCCACTTGTCTCCTCAGGGTCGTGACTTCTCTCTCCAGAGCGGTGATTTTTGTTTGAAGCTCAGTTTTGTCATGGTCTACATCTTCGCTCACCCTCAGTAGTTTCTCTAGCTCCTTTTCTCTCGCCTCTGAATCTTCTTGATAGTGTTTCAAGTGGGACTTCAGGAAATCATTCTCTTTCTTTAATTTCTTACTCTCTTCTTTTAATTTTCTTGAGTTTTTCTCAAAAGATTTTAGCCTATTTTCCAACTCAATGACCTAAGCAAGAAAGTTTAATTACTCCTTTAAAATTTAAAACCATAATCTATGTAATTTTTAATTATCATTTCTAACTGATGAAAGTTCCATTTAGCACAAGGACAAAATAAATCTCAGGCACTTACTTTCTAAATAATTCTAAGGTGTTGTACATGGATACATTCAGAAATGTAATAATGCATCTGCTGAATAAAGGACAGATGGTAAGGGAAGTTAAAACCCTACACAAAATGATCAGAGCTAAGGATGCCAACAAGATGCAGGGTCTTCTAAGATTGTAGGTACTTTGGGTATACATTCTAACTGTGAAAGGAACTATTTTCAGAGAAAAGCTATTTATGGAATAGGCTAAATATAGGCTCCTAGAGAAACTATTAGTGAAGAACATTCCTTTAAGACTTGACGAACATGGTAAGATGTGGCAACAAAATAAATAACCTGCAAAAATCATGTTCAATAATCTAAAAGTACAAGAATTTGAAGGTTGCTTATAAATGAAACATTTCTATTTATTTTAATAAATATTTTTCCTGTGTAGGACACAGTGATGGTCAAAGACCTCCAGGCTCTATGTATCAACAGCCACCGGAAAGACACACATGCACACCTTAAAGTAATAAGGGATACTATGTAATGCTGCAAGTGAACATCAAGGGTAGAATATAACAAGCCTCTTACAGGACACTTGCAATTAGAATTTGAAAAATAACATTAGCATATTTTTCAAACTAGTTTTATAAGTAAAACTGAAACAGAAACAAAAAAACTACTTTTACAAAGAAGCACCAACCCTTTATTTGAGCCCACATGTATGTCTTTGTTATGTACATGTATGTTGGCTCAAGAAACAGAGATGAGTTGTTATCTCTAACCTTAGCTATGGAACCATGTAGAATTCCACAAACAGCCAAAGGGTCAGACAAGTCTACACCTCCAAATGAGGATAGCTATCCATGAGGCCCAAAGCTGTATTCTCAAGGAGTGACAGATAAACAATTTAACACATTATTGGACCACCGTGATAATAGCTCTAAGCTGAAATAACAATGAACAGGACCATACCTTGACTAAGATGGATTAATTCATATCTCTATTTTAAGCTAAACCTAAAGTTCATGTCAGTACACATATTATGGACTACAGGTGTAAGCTGTTACTGAAGCCCTTTATTCATCCCTTTTCATAATGTGTCTTTGGACCTGGAGAGAAAGCTTAGTCAATAAAGCACTCACCTAAAGCAAGAGGATCTGAGTTTGGTCCCCAAAACACACACACACACACACACACACACACACACCAGGGTATTCTAGAGCTGTGGAGACGGGTACTTCCTGCATTCCTGCATCTCACTGAGCAGCCACCCTAGCATAACTGATTGGTGAGTGAATATCAGGCCAGTAAAAGAACCTGTGTCAAAAAATGAAATAAAATAAAATAAGAGGAGAGAGCAAGAACAAGATCAAGGGGTAGGGGTGGAGGGAGGGAGGTTGGAGGGACAGGGAGAAGAAGGAAAGACACAGTTGATTGTGCTTGAAGTGGTCTCAGGCCTTCATAAGCATATAGACGCACACATCCCTCTAAACACATATATACAAGAAGGAAATTCAGATGAGTCCGATGTTGGAGGCTCTTGAACGTAGCTACTTAGGTCAGAAAGGCCAGCTTTTCTATAGAATAACTTCAAACCCACCCTGTGCAAGTTAAAAGACCTGTATGAAATATCTGTTTGTCTCTCTCTGTCTATGTCTCTGTCTCTATCTCTATAGGCAGATAGGTTTGTGGTACATAACTTGCTTAGCATGCATGAGTCCCTAAATTCACTGCTTTATACCATATGAATATAAGCATCTGTTAGTTAAAATAATAATTTTAACTATAAAGTTTTAAAAAGATGACTGATACAACTGTATGAAGTTACTATTTAAAAGTAAAAAATTAACATGCTAATTTAATTTAAATTCAATGAAAATAATTGCTAATTTTTATAGGCCTTAAATGCATTTCTGGGCCCATAATACCCTACTTGATGGAACATAGATGACTTCAGATTTTCATGTTGCTTCAAGATGAATGACTGGGAGTATGTTCCATCAAGAGGGTATTATATAGTTTATATTAATGTGTCAGCTTTGTTTTAAAATTGTATTTTTCTTTGCTGTTTTACATAATTTTATTTGTACCTGGTATATGTCCTTCATTAGTACTGAGGGGACATCCCTTGCTAGAGGACAAACTTAAGGAAGTACAAAGTTGCTGTAGCTCATGAGAAATTCCAACAAGCCTATCCATCAGTAGAGAAGATATAGGTGGACAGACTGAAATTGTTGACATGTATGGCCATGTTTTGTTTATGAATAAGATGATCTAGTAAAACTCAAAAGTAACCCAGAGTAGCCAGATAACAATCAAAGAGTAAATTATTTAGAGATGAACTTTTAATAATAGAACCAATAACTGTTCATACACTTGAAACCATTCATTGAACCTGATCATATATTTTGTAAATGAAACTAAGATAAATGCTACAATTCGAAAACTGCATTTTACTATCAATGATAGTAATGCTGCACTATGACTACAGGTTGACATGAATGTCCTATTAAAATACAGAAAACTATACTAAATCATGAGCTAAGTTTTATTGACAATAAGTCACACATATTTTCAAGTTTAAATTATAAAGATATTAGCATTCTACCATGGCAGAGCTATAAATAAAAAAGCAATCCATGCCTGTTGCAGAAGAGCAGGGTCTCCTGACCCATTTTAGGTTAAACTGCTCACTTATAACTAATAAGCACATATATTCCAAATTTTGTTAACTTCTCTTCTTCTCATTTTCTCCACTCCATCTATAAAAATATTTTTAATCTATGTCCACAGAAGCACAAGTGTTTATACATTTATTTTACTAACATTGATTTTTTTTACCTCATTTTGGCAAGCCAATGATTTTGAATTATGAATTTAAATTAAGGATTCACACAAGGTTTAAGTTCATGAGCCCTCGTTTTAAAATATAATTCTTTATGGTAAAATTCAGATTTAACTTGCTCAGCTCAATATCTTAAAGATTAGACTACCTTCTGTAATGTCTGCTCCGATATTGCTTTCTCATTCTTCTCTGGAGTACTCTTCTTGACCCCAGCATCTTCATGGTGTCTAAAGAGTTGTTCTGGAAGCAAATAAATAATATATTATGGTACATCATATATTGCTGAAACACTGCACTGTCGGTTTAAGGGGAAAGGGTGTGCTGGTTTTTCAGTTATGAATAATCTAGCCTATTTTTCTTGCCAAGTGTTTGGCTAGAACTAAATGGTGACCTTTCTCAAGAGTTTGTTTTGTCACATAATTGCATGTCTTTATGACGTCCCTTTTTCCTGCAGTGTTAAGACTTTCAAAGGCACAATAGATCTGCGGGTTAACAATGCTAGACTTTCATTCCTGTGCTCATTCTTTGTAGACTATTCCGCCTTTACCTTGAAAGCAGAATCCACTGCCTTTTTATCTACAGCGTTACTAGTTTTGTTCTGCTGATCCTGTTCCCTGCCAGGAGGATCAGAGTGATCTCTGAACAAAGCAAACAGTAACAGAATTAGAGAGTGAAACCCTCACAGAGCAGGAACCTTTCCTTCCAGGGAAAGGCCCTGTATGTGCGGGTTAAACCATCAAACCCTCAATTCTAGAGGAGCTGTGGCTTCCTAAGAAACAAGCCCACATTCCAGGGTGAAATTGCTTGACAAGTCACTCCTGCAGGGGCTGGTAGCTAACTGCCACAGCCTTCGCAGAGCAGCAAGCCCTGCATGGACTTCACAAAGTTAAGGGAAACACTGCCATGCATTTTTCATTGATATTAAAATTCACTCAAATTTATAACTGTCTTCTTTAGAGATAAGTTACAGTGATGAAGTTACCATTCTTTACTGAGCTCCTGAATTATTTTAAAGTATAATGTTCTTAAAGAACAAAACAAGGAACATAGAAGAATTCTGAGCACTAACAGGGTATACATCTGTTAGCTTACTTTTGCTTTAAAGTAAGCCAGACTGCTGTAGGTCAATGTGAAACTTTGATTTATCAACAAAGAAAGCGAAAACAATATTATTCTCTGTAGAGTAGAAATTCTCTTGGTAAAAACAGTGACTAACAAGTTTGTTAGAGTGAATTAGGCATTTCTTTTGTCTTTGAAACATGACATACTCAATTAAAACTTCTGTGCTCATGAAATAAATAGAACACTATCCTAAGGATAATAAAAGCTAGAATAGGTAGAGTTTGCCTCTTGGGGAATACGTACCTTTACCTTGATAATAATCTATCAGCTCCCACGCTTCCTTTTCTAGTCCCCTAACGCCGTGGTGCTGAATTCATTTACAGCACTCTTCAGCAATACAGAAATAATATGCAAATATAATTCATCTGTTCTAGTCATTTAAATATCTCCTATAGTTCTGAGATATTTATCCTTAAAAATAACATAATAGTTCTACATTCACATAGCATACAGTACTAACAACTCTGTATATTGTTAATAAAATAAACACTGAAGAATGACTTTTAAAAGAATTTCCTTGCTGTGCATTTGGTCCTAGGTATGTGCAAGGCATGCTGGGCAGAATGGCTGACGATGCTCACCTGTAGATGTTGCCCAGGAAGATTTTTCTTTCTTTTATAACTTTTATAAGAACATGGAAGCAGTTAGACTCAAATGTGGAGTAAAGCAAGGAGCCCTCTCTAAGACACTTCAGTTCAAGCACCTCAGGGTGTGGGAACTGAAGCAAGGGGACCTCACTAGGACAATGAGATTTCTCATTCTACAAGAGATTGATTTTATCATATGATTTAAATGCGAGAATTTTCACTAGTATTAAAATTCATTCTGATTTGTGTTCTTTCTTGCTCAGGAATTTCTTCTCTTTTTCTGTTTTTAACTACTTTTTGTTTATTAATAGCTTGTTAAAACTTATTTTGTTTTATTGCTTGCTTCTTTTTTTGGTATATACATATTGATTTTTATTTGTTTGAAAAGAAACAAAATTTGCACCTTGCTCTTTTAATATAAGTATTGTAGTTTTTGATATCCTGGGTAAATCATTGTAAGACTTCTACTAAGAAAGTTTATTTCTTGTGCTGGATGTCTTTATTTTCTCTTCCATTTTCATAATTTGATACCTGAATCTATACAATTATAATTTTTTCATATAACTTAAAATACAGGAGAAGTTCAAGGTGTATACAATATGTCTGCTTTGGTTTTTGTACAATTGAAATATTTTAAGCACAGATATAATTCTTAATGGAGTTCTAAAGACTTCTTTTTGTGAGACAGGGTCTGAGTACATATGGAAACTCACTATATAGACTTGGCTGGTCTTAAACTCAAGAGTTGTGCCTGTTTCTGCCTCCTTAGTACTGGGGTTAAAGACATGTGCTACCATGCCTGGTTGAAATTATAAAGATTTTATAAATTTTTGTCTTAAAATTTAAGAACTTGGATTTTATTACCAAAATTACATGGCATGTTGAATATTTATTATCATTCATAAAACAAGTAACAACACTGATTTTTTCATTGCTTTTATAGCCTGATATTTGTGATAGGTGACATAGTTTTCACAATGTGTACATGTATCTGATATCTTTCTCAATATTTATTGTTAATACTACTTCCAAGATTTTTCTTTTTTTTGAGTTATGTTTGTTTTTTTATTAGATATTTTCTTTATTTACATGTCATATGATTTCTCCTTTCCCAGTTTCCCCTCAAAAAAAAAAAAAACTCACAAAAAACAACAACAAAAACAAATCCCTTTTCCCTTCCCCCTCCCCCTGCTCGCCACCCCACCCTCTCTTGCTTACTGGCCCTGGCATTCCCCTACATTGAGGCACAGAACTTTCACATGGCCAAGGGCCTCTCCTCCCATTGATGACAGACTTGGCCATCCTCTGCTTCTTTTTCTTTTAATTTGGTTTAGCAAGGAGATAAAGGTAACTTTCTCTGTCTCTCTCTGTCTCTCTCTGTCTCTCTCTGTCTCTCTCTCTCTCTCTCTGTCTCTCTCTCTGTCTCTGTCTCTCTCTGTCTCTCTCTCTGTCTCTCTGTCTCTCTGTCTCTCTGTCTCTCTCTCTCTCTCTCTCTCTGAGTCTAAGTGCACTGAAATAAACAGCAAATAGATCTGTAAGAATAAAACCTACACACACACAATCTATGAAAACTGCAGATGAGCCACATGGTCCAAACCTCAGTATCCTCAGCATAAGGAAAAAGGAGATGGAACAGGAAATTGTAGAATTTTTGGGGGGTAGAAAATGACTTTTAAGGAAACTGAGTGTAACTGAAGGAGAGACAATGCCCGGGGACACAGGTGATATACAGAAACTGAAGTCACAAGGAAGGTTGTCTTTCCATATCTTCAAGTCATCAGAAGAACAAACATCTGTCTTTAAAGAGAACTGTCAAATACCTTTAAGCTGGCTTTTCTATGAGTTATTCCTTCATTAAGGAGATTTTAGAGAGGAGACCAAGTCTCCTTGGTCTTGAATGAGGTCCTTGAATAAGGTAATTCACACAGCACCCTGAGCCTGCAATGAGCAAAGGAGGATCAGAAATATCTAGGTTCAAGCTATTCAGCGGAGCTGGGGTATAGAGGGCTCAGCACTCAGGTGGGGAAGAAGCCTGTGAGTTCTAGGTCATCCTGGGCTACACAGAAAGATTGTTTCATGTCAGGGCCATTAATTGGTCTATTGCTTCTAAGCCCTAGTTCACTGAACAATTAATCTAAATTATTCTGCTTTTTACTGTTAATTATTCTTATTATTCTTTTGTATCCTAATTTTAATTATAGTAACACATTATTTAAAAACCCTTATCATAATTTTCTGACTTTTTTATTTTAAGCATTAAAACAAAAACATTTATAAAAGAGCTTAGTCATTTATGATAAATTATGAACATTAAGTTTAGTACTTTTAATTTGATTTCAACTAGTTTTATTTGAAATACTTGATAGCAAAATACAATAACTGGTAAACATCCCAAAATGAGTATTTATAATTATTTTATAAGACTAGTTTGCTGTTGATTCATATCAAATATAAAATTATTTAGCATTTAATAGGCTAGAATTTGTATTAAATGAGAAAATGCAAAAGTGTTACAGTGCAAACTGCATTAAGCCAAATGAAACAAATAACTTTATCCTTGAATTGTATGTGCCAATTTTTACACTATGCTAAGTATATAAATGGCTAATATCATTAATTATGCTTCTATTGATAAAGAAGTAATACCTATGTTTTTCTGATTTTTTTCTTGAACTATGAATCAATTTTAAAACAAACAAAAATGCTACAAAATATAATTTAGCAGAAAATAACCAAGTGCATTTTGTGTGTCTAGTTTATTAATGGGACACATATTTTTCTGTGATGTCAAATCCTTACATATTAATTCAGTATGATAATTTTTAGCATGAATTGCATTTCTTTATTTTAGTTTCTTTGTGCCTGACTGAATCCACCTTCAGTTCAGTCAAATTGAACATGAGAGTTTGTTTTACCAGTTGTACTGGCTGGTTTTGTGTGTCAACTTGACACAGGCTGGAGTTATCACAGAGAAGGGAGTTTCAGTTGGGGAAGTGCCTCCATGAGATCCAGTTGTGGGGCATTTTCTCAATTGCCCCTTGTAGATGGTACCTTGTAGATGTAGGTCTTGGGTTCTATAAGAGAGCAGGCTGAGCAAACCAGAGGAAGCAAGCCAGTAAGGAACATCTCTCCATGGCCTCTGCATCAGCTCCTGCTTCCTGACCTGCTTGGGTTCCAGTCCTGACTTCCTTTGGTGATCAACAGCAAGATGGAAGTAAGCTGAATAAACCCTTTCCTCCCCAATTTGCTTCTTGGTCATGATGTTTGTGCAGGAATAGAAACCCTGACTAAGACACCAGTTTTCTTATTTTTCACAAAAAGCATTTCACAAATACGTTTTTTCAAGTCTGATTATTTATTAAATGGCTTTCCCATTATTTGCTATTGCTATTTTCTATTATATTTCTTAATTCTACCACATTATTCTTTAGTTTTTCTTCTTATTTAATAGAAAATAGATTGTTCTCTCATACAATACACCCCAATACAATACAGTTTCCCTCCATCCACTACTCCTCCCCTCCCCCACCTGCCCTCCACTTCATTTCTGTTTCAGAAAAGAGCAGGCCATCAAGAGACAATAGCCAATCAGGACACAACAAGATATAAGAGTCAGCAAAAGCAGAACTTGTGGGAGTGTCCAAACAATTGTTCTGATTTTTAAAAAGTTTACCTCTATGTATGTATTGTATATTCAACACAGTTCCTCATAAACTCCTTTCTCTCTATGTTACTATTGCTTCCTGCTTCTGACTCCTTTGACCCTCAAACAGTTTTACTTTTACATACATGTCACACACATATATACATAGATAACACTATCTACATATATATACATGTGTAAAACTCTGTGTGTGTGTGTGTGTGTGTGTGTGTGTGTGTGTGGCCTCTAGTGAATAAAAACATGATATTTGTCTAAGACTGACCTAATTCACATCTACTGTCCAGAGTTTCTTCCATGTTCTGGCAAACAACATAACTTCATTCTTAAGGCTGGATAAAGTCCGTTGTATGCATATACCACATTTATCCACCCACATCCTCTGATGTCAGGCTCTTAGCTCTTAGGTTTGTTGCTTCCCTTACTTAGCTTCTACACATAGTGCTACAATGAGCATGATGTATGACAAAGCATCTCTCCAGGACATTCACATGGAACAATGAGGTCGCATGCTTTCCTTTTCTTTCTCCACCTGAATCTTTCTCATTGGAATGTTCATCTACTCATGGTTTTGTTTTCAGAATGATACAGTTAGTTTGAACAATAAATCAGTAAGCTCTTCAGGATCCCAACCGTTAAGGAGGAAGTGGGAATATGTTTCAGCAAGAAGAAACAGAAAAGATCCTGACAGGAGAAGACAAAATGAAGACAAGAAACCATGTTTTTGAAGCTAGGGAAAGAGTGAGTACTTATTTTGACGGAAAATAAAAGTATAAAATAAAAATGTTAAAATATTGTCTTTGGAAAATCACTAACAGTTTAAGGCTGAGTCAATAATGACGACTGAGAAAAAGCCAGAGGAGGAGTTCATTAAAAACAGTCACTAGGTGTGGTGACAACAGATGGGTGGGGGAAGTTAGAAGGAATTTTGCTTCTTCCACTGAGATACTGAAGTTGCACAGTAAATGCAACTGTCTTCACTTTAATATAGGAGCAATCTCAAGTCGGTAACATGGTGCATTCCATATCATCAGAAAGGTTGGCCACAGTGGTTTGCACATATGAGATGAACAAACCTTCCTTCTAAGTTTAAGATGGAGGCCCCATAAAATTAGAACTAAGTACTTTCAAAGTCTTGTAATAGGAACACACACACTAAAGTGAATCGCCAATGTTAAACACAATTATAAAATTGTGTAACCAGGAAAATTATGTCAATGAACAATAAAATCAATTCTTTTTTACTCTTATCAAATATTTGTTCACATTTTTATATTAAATTAAGAGGGGGAGAGGAGAGTGTGTTTGCAGAGGCTCACGGTCCATGTGTGAGGCTCAGGGGAAGGCACTGAGGACTCTGCAGGCTTCCTCCACTTTTACTAGGGGTCTGGGTTGGACTCAGCTTAACAGGCCTGAGCATCATCAGCACTGGCAGCTGAGCCATCTCAAAGTGCGATATTTAGGAGTTCACTGTATTTCATTTTCTCATGAGACATAAAAATTGTGTTATAAATAAGTAAAATAGCATAAAAAGTCAAAATTTAAGTACAATTTGAAAATTGAAACAAAAATTAGATAATCAAGCTAAAGATTTATTTTAATTAAAAACTTACCTTCTCTTTTCTCTGCCATGCACCTGTTTAATTCCTGTATTGTTGTTTTATCAATAGACATGTGTATTTTAAGCTCATCCAATTCATCTTGAAGATTCATCCTATGAAAATTTGAACAATTAACAATTACATAAAATGTATAAGTTAATGAACAGTGTAGTAAAAAAAAGCAGCAAAGACAATTGAGAAGTAGGGAATGGTAAAATAAAAGCAAAAATATAGTAATTAAAAATATTCATTAATTTTATCCAGCATACAAATTGATTTCTATGAGCATATTTTTTAGTACAAACTATCATCTGCATTGCAACTAACATGCCAAATACATAAAATAAAAACTTTATTTTTTTATTTTTGGTATTTTAAAGTATCTATATATTTCAATTTCAAATATATTTATATTTTATGTATATATTTATTTAAATACTTATACATTTATATGTAATCTACTATTAAATTATATAAAAATAATATATATTAAATTATATATTATTATTATATCTACTATTAAAGTATATAAAAATATATCATTAAATTTATATTTCTATATAAATAGATATATTTAGACATTTCTATTTCAAATTTATAAATTTGTATACTTCAATATATAGCCTAAACTTTGAATTCATAATTTTGCCTTGGCTTTCTCTATGCTAGGATTATTAGCACATAACATCATGACCAGCTAAAGAATTATTTGTGTATGGGAGGGGAGTTATAAGTGGGTACAGGGCAAAAACACTAGAACAGAGACCACAAGAGGGAGAAAAGTGTTAGGTGGAGAGGATGGGAGAGAGATAGGGAGGGAGAGGAGGGGAGGGAGGGCAGGCAACAGTACACATGTGACATGACCATGGACAGGAAGCAGTAAGGCGGGGAATGAGTAGAAGGGTGCAGCCCTGATTGACAGTGGCAGAAGGGGAAGAGAAGCAGATCTACAAAGACAATTCACTCATTTATGTTTGAAAATGTCATAATGAAATCAAGTACATGGCACTAAGGTTAATTTTATTAAGCATCATTTTTCAGAAGCTAGGAAGATGACTTAGTCTATAAAGTGCTGTACAATCAAGAGGATCTGACTTCTATTTCTCACACAGTGTAAAAAGTGTAAAAAGAGCAGTGTGTGCTTGTAATACTTGTGCTGGGGAGGCAGAGACAGAAGGATGCCAGGGATTTACTGGCAGGCTAGTCCAACTCCTGAAAAATCCTGTTTCTACAATAAGTCAGTGGGATGGAAGGGGAAAACAAACAAAACAAAACAACACCATAGTGGAATATTAGCTTTGGAGAGTATGAGAATCTGTTCTGTGAAGCAAACCCAGGACTGACTAAGGCAACATCAAGAGAAAGTCGCTTAAGGAGTCCACCATCTAGTATAAAAGATGATGATTGCAACATACAGTTTCAACACAGAAATATGAAAAAAAATGGGGTAAAAACCACAAACAGATAAATGAAACAAGGAAATGCAGGATCTGAAAGAGACTAGAGAGTAACAAAGGAGATGAGAAATAGATTGGGTCAAGCAGAAGTAAAAATAACAGAGCTTAAAGACAGATCTTTTGAATTGTTACTGTCAGAAAGAAACCTCTGACAGTAAGAGAAGTTAAAAAAGCTTGAAGAGAAAATGTAAAAAGCTTTTGGATACCCTTAAAAATTATATGTTCTGATCTCTGGCATACTGGAGGGAAAAGAAGTACAGTTTGGGATCAGAGAAAACCTCTTCAATAAGATAGTGGCATAAAACTGTCCACATCCTGGGGGAGACACAGTCATCCCAGTATAAGAAACATTTAGAACTTCAAATACATATTGATGCGCTTTATAAAACCAAGGACATGTTTTATTTGGGAACATGGGAAGGGGAGTTGAGAAGGGAATAGAGGCAGAGAAAGAGAGGGGGAAGAGAAGGACAGAGAAAGAGAAAGAGAAAGAGAAGAGGCAGGCCAGGAACATGCAGAGAGAGAGAGGAGAAAGGGGAAGGGGAGAGAGGTAGAAGAGGTTCAGAGAGTCAGAGAGTGAGCAAGGCCAAGCAGTCCTTTTTATAGCAAGGGACTGCTATACAGACCTATATGGTTGTTGGTAGGTAACTGTTAGGTAGAGCTTAGAAGGAATGCCAGCATGTAAGACCATAGACATCTGTCACCATGACATAGTATAGTTAAATTGTTAAAGTACAGGACAAAGAAGAAACACTACAATCTGCAAAAGAGTAGCATATAAAGACATTAGACCATGGTATATTTCTCTGGAGGAACTCTAAATACCAGAAGGGCATGGAGTCATGTATTTGGGTCCTGAAAAAATAATTTCTACCAAGACTGTTGTACCCAGCAAGGTTTTACTTCAAGAAAAGGCCTTCCAGGATAAGAAAAAATCAAGAGAACAACTCATGCTCATTAGACCGAAATTACTGAAGATGCATAAGGGAATCTTATGAGCTCTGTGGTGTTTAAAAGAGAATGGCCCCAATCAGCTAATATATTTGAATACTCGTCCCTAGTTGGTAGAACTGTTTGGGAAGCATTAGGAAGTATGCTGTGTGACACTAGAGGTGGGGGTGGGGTTAAGGTTTCAAAAGACTTGCACCGTTCCTAGTATACTCTCTGCCTCCAGTCTGAAGCAAATGAGCAATATATATATATTATATATATATATATATATATATTATATATATATACATTTCATATATATATGTATGTATATATATGTATATATATGTGTGTGTATATATATGTATAGTATATATAATATTTATATGTATATTTAGTATATTTATATATATTTAAAAGATATACAAGAAAGGAACATAGAGGAAATATGGGATATTATGAAAAAATAACTTTGAATTATATGCATAGTTGAGGGAGATGACTCCCCAGTTAATGTCATGGGTCATATGTTCAACAAGATCATAGAAAAAACTTCCCCAAAGTAAGGGATGAATAATCCATACAGATACAAGAAGAAATTAATATTTAGGACTTAGGAGAGGAGTGAGTACAGAAGGACTGTGAAAAGAGATATGAAACCATAATTAGGAAGATAGAAAGTACCACTGAGAATACCAAGGCCACTAAAACCATCACAGTAAAAATCACACATACATGTCAGTAGAAAGTGTAAACATCAATGGCCTCAATTCCGGTCAAAAGATACTGAGTAAATGATCCAGAAACAAAATCCCATCTATTTTTGCATTAAGATGTGCACCACCTTAGAGCCAAAGGAGAGACAAAAGTACTCATGTCAAGTGGGACCAGGAGACAAGCAGGTGTCACCATCCTGATGAATGACAAAATAAACATTAATAATAGTCATTGATGGTGATGATGGTAATAATAAAAAAATCAGAAAAGATGAAGACGGACATCATTCTAATCAAGTGAATGTTAATCAAGAAGATGTTAATATCCTAAATATATATGCACCAAACTCTAGGGTGGCTAATTTCATAACAAAATCTACAACTGAACTTAAAGACCCAGATAAACATAAGTCGATTGATAGCAGGTGATTTCAATACCCCACTTTCTCCACTTTGCAGGTCATCAGGACAAAAACTAAATAGAGAAACATCAGAATTCGTTATTGTATATCAAACCCAACAGATGGCAAGAAATATAAGAAGTAAGAGAAGTAAGAGAAAGAAGAAAACAATATAAAGAATCAACAATCTAACATCTGGTTCTTTGAGAAGATTGATGAGATGAAAAACCTTATCCCCACTAACTAACTAAAAGAAAGAGAAGGCCTAACTAACAGGATAAGAAATTAATATGGAAGCACCAAAAAATAATCAGAATATTATGAAGGAATATTTTTAAACCTATACAGCATTAGGGTAGAAAACATAAAAGAAATGGATGAATTCATAGAGTTATCCAAAAAATTAAACCAGGAAGAAATCAGAAATCTAAACAAACCTATACAATTGAGGAGAATGAAAAATATTGTTGTTAGAATAAGAATGGACTTCATTCACCCTGAGTGAGGTAACCCAATCTCAAAAGAACACACATGGCATGCACTCACTGATAAGTGGATATTAGTCCAGAAGGTTGGAATACCCAAGATACAATTCACAGACCACATGAAGCTCAAGAAGAACAAAGACCACACTGTGGATACTTTGGTCGTTCTTAGAAGGGGGAACAAAATACTCATGGAAGGAGTTGCAGAGACAAAGTTTGGAGCAGAAACTGAAGGAAAGGCCATCTAGTGACTGTCCCACCTGGGAATCCATCCCATATACAGTGATCAAACCCAGACACTATTGTGGATGCCAACAAGTGCTTGCTGACAGGAGCCTGATATAGCTGTCTCCTGAGAGGCTCTGCCAGTATCTGACAAATACATAAGTGGATTCTCACAGCCATCCATTGGATTGAGCATAGAGTCTCTAATGAAGGAGCTAGAGAAAGGACCAAAGGAGCTCAAGGGGTCTGCAACCCCATAGGAGGAACAACAATATGAACCAACAAGTACCCCCAGAGCTCCCAGGGACTAAACCACCAACCAAAGAGTACACATGGAGGGACTCAAGGCTTCAGCCTCATATGTAACAGAGGATGCCTCATGTGAGGCAGTGTAGGGGAATGCCATGACAGGTTAGCAGGAGTGGGTGGGTTAGTAAGTAGGGGGAGGGAGGATGAGATAATGGGATTTTTAGAGGGGAAATGAGGAAAAGGGATAAAATTTGAAATGTAAATAAAGAAAATATCTAATAAAAAAAACAAAAAAAGAATGGACTCCATAGATTCATATATTTGAATACTTGGTCCTCAATTGGTGGAACTGTCTGGGAAGTATGAAAATGTGTGGCTTTGTTGGAGGAAGGGTGAGCTTGGGGATGAGCTTTGAAGTTTCAAGAGCCTACACCATTCCAGTTGGCTCTCACTCTCTGTTTTGTGGTCCTTGTTTCAAAAATCAAGATCTCAGGTAATTTCCAATGCCTGTCTGCCCACCTGTTGTTATGTTCTGCACCTTGATGCTTATGGAACTACCCTCTGAAACTCTAAGCAAGTCCCCAACTACATCATTTCTTTTATAAATTGCCTTAGCAATGGGATCATGTGCTGGCTAGCTTTATGTCTATTTGACACAGGAGGTAACCTCAATAGAGAAAATGCTTCCACTAGATTGGTCTGTAAGGCATTTTCTTAATTAGTGACTAATGCTTTGGGTCATGGTGTTGTCACAGCTACAGAAATCCTAACCAAGTGAGATCCCTTTAGGGCAACAGAAAAGTAAGTAAGACAAATAGTAACAAAAAGCCTTGTAGCTAAAACATGTCCCAGATCCAATGGATTCACAGCAAAATTCTACACAGCATAGATCTACAACCAAAAGAATAAAAACAGAAGAAACATTCTCAAATTCCTTCTATGAAGCCAGGGGGCAGCACAGCCTCGGAGGAACTTCCACTTAAGGACCTAACTGAAGATTGCCAGAGAGCCTCAGGTAACAGCAGATAATGCCAGTCATTGGGGAAGACATGCTTGCTTGGGAGCAATGGGACAAGGGTGGAAGATATAAAGGGTGCTTGCTCCCTGAGGATTAATAGAGAAGCTTGCTTCAGTGGATGTTCTCACCTGCTCCTGCATCTGAGCCTTTGATCCCTCACCACCTCATCCTCATAGCCCAAGGGTGATATGGTCAGGAGGCAGGCAGTCCAGCATGTAAAGCAGCACGAGGCAACAAAAGGAGAAAGCCACATAAATGGACTTAAAGTCAGAAACAATTTACTAAGATCTTCTCAATAGATGCAGAAAATCATTTTGAAAATGTCTGATGTTTTCATGATAAAAGTCCTAGAAGGCTAGAGGAAACATATTTCAACATAATAAAAGCTATATATGAGAAACTCAAAGCCACCAAAAATTTAACTGGAGAAAATCTTGGAAGAATTCCACTCAAATCAGGAGCAAGACTAGGGATGTCCAAGATCCTCATTCCTTTTCAGCAATGTGCTTAAAATACTAACTGGAAAAATAAGTCAAGAGAAGGAAATTAAAGAGATATAAATAGGATAAAGTCAAACTATCCCTATTTGCAGATGGCATAGTATACATTAGAGATCCAATTACTTTTTTTAGTCCAAAATTCCAAATTCTTCCATATTTATCAAAAATTAAAATGGTCAGGTTCTTAATAGCAACAGACCACTCTCTGATACCAGCTTCTGTATTAGTGAGTTTTCTGTAACTGTGATAAAATGACCACTGTAACTTCAAGAAGAGTTTATTTGGGCTTACAGTTCCAGAGGACAAGTGTCTATCATGGTCAAGAAGCACGGCAGCAAGTAGCAGGCATGGTGGCAGGAGGGAGAACCTGAGACCTCACATCTGTAACTGGGAACACAGAGAGTGTGGGGGTAAGGGATGACACATTACACTGGAATTGGAATTGGAATTGGCACACAGCTTTTCATCTCAAAGCCCATCTCTGATGACACAGTACTTCCAGCAAGGCCACATCTCTCAAACCTCATCAGTGCCACCAACTGAGGACCAAGTGTTCAAATGCCCAAAACTGTGAGGGGCATTTCTTATTCAATTCACCATAATAATTATGTCAAAATTACTTGACAAGGATTTTTAAAGCAGTCATAACTAAAATTCTCCATGAAATGGTGGCAAACAATTCTATAATAAATGAAATAGAAACTCTCTGTTGATTAGTAGGTAACATAAAGAATACTCAAACAGAGGTTTTAAAACTAAAATTGCAATTAAAAAATTTACTGCATGTATATAATATTAGCTTGAAGACACAACAATAGAAATTCCCAAACTAGACACCCAGGATCAGAGGTGAGGAGGATACATCATCTGTCCCAACACTGGGAGTAACTGGGACCAGCAGGACCAGACACACAGGAACTCCCCTAGCCCAGTGGCTCAGGTTTCTTCCGATCTGTCTGAGCTGGTGCCCTGAGCAGACCTTGGGCGCAAACTCTGCAATCATTCCTAAAACACACAGAGGAAACTCTACTCCCAGGTGCTCTAACAAGCCTAGGGTCACAGGATCCCAGAATCACAAGACCACAGAGATAGCTTGACTCTGAAAAGTTCTGACACAATCAGGATCACAGGAAGGACAGGCTCAAGTCAGATTTAGCAAGGGCAGGTAGCACTAGAAATAACGAGATGTTGCGGGGCAAGCATAAAAATATAAGCAACACAAACCAAGGTTACTTGGCATCAGAACCCAATACTACCACCATTGCAAGTCCTGGACACACCATCACACTGGAAAAGAAAGATTCAGATATAAAATCACTTCTCATGATGATACGGGACTTTAAGAAAGACATAAGTAGCATCCTCAAAGAAATGCAGAAGAACACAGGTAAACAGCTAGAAGCCCTTCAAAAGGAAACACAAAAATCCCTTAAAGAACCACAGGAAAACACAACCAAACAGGTGAAAGAAATGAGCAAAACCATCCAGAATCTAAAAATGGAAATAGAAACAATAAAGAAATCAGAAAGAGAGACAACCCTGGAGATAGAAAACCTAGGAAAGAAATCAGGAGCCATAGATGCAAGCATCACCAACAGAATACATGAGATAAAAGAGAGAATCTCAGGGGTAGAAGACACCTTAGAAAACATTGACACAACAGTCAAAGAAAATGCAAAAAGCAAAAAGCTACTAACCCAAAACGTCCAGGAAATCCAGGATGCAATGAGGAGACCAAACCTAAGGATAATAGGTATAGGAGAGAGTGAAAACTCCCAAAGTAATGGGCCAGTAAATATCTTCAACAAAATTATAGAAGAAAACTTCCCTAACCTAAAGAAAGAGATTCCCATGAACATACAAGAAGCCTATAAAACTCCAAATAGTCTGGACCAGAAAAGAAATTCTCCCATCGCATAATAATAAAAACACCAAATGCATTAAACAAAGAAAGAATTTTAAAAGCAGTAAGGGAAAAAGGTCAAGTAACATATAAAGGCAGGCCTATCAGAATTACACCAGACTTCTCACCAGAGACTATGAAAGCTAGAAGATCCTGGGCAGATGTCATACAGACCCTACAAGAACACAAATGCCAGCCCAGGCTACTATACCCAGCAAAACTCTCAATTACCATAGATGGAGAAAACAAGATATTCTATGACAAAACAAAATTTACACAATATCTTTCCACAAATCCAGTCCTATAAAGGAAAATAGATGGAGAACATCAACATAAGGAGCAAAAATACACCCTAGAAGAAGTAAGAAAGTAATCTCTCAACAAACCCACACAAACCTAATTCCACCTACTATAACAAAAACAACAGGAAGGAACAATTACTTTTTCTTAATTTTAATGTGAAAATTAATATTACCAACATATCCTAATCAATTGAAATCCAAAAATATGAGGAATTAGAAATTTAATGACTGTCATCCAATGGTCTCTCTAATTTGGTAACTGGAGAAATAGGTCCAATATTATACAATCCATATACACTTTCAGTTTGTTTGTTTTTGACAGTGTCTTCCTGTGTACAACATAATGGTCTTGAGATCTTGTTTCTCCTATCTCAGCCTCTCTATTAGTAGTATTGTTTATTTCATATTTTTACACTATACTATGGTATTCAGAACAGCTTACATATTTTAAAAGTATTTATATACCCAAAAGAAATGTAGACAATTAAATTGGGAGGGGGTTTGTAAGAGAACAGCAAAGAGTAAGACTGAATGCTTTGCTTGACTTTTGTAACTCTTGTATCAAGTTACCACAGTAAGAGCCAAGATTTTAAGCTCTACTAAAATACAAAACAAACAAGCAAACAAAAACTATATATTTATGTTCATTTAAGAAAATATTAGTAGTGATGTATTATTTTGAAATATACATTTAATACATTTGGAGTTATTTAAAATTTATATTGAGAAAAACATGTATTTTCAGTATTGCTGTAGACAAGCATCTACATAAGACTGTTAAATTGATAGTTGTTTTATATCATACAACTTTTATAGTACTCATTTTTATTCTTATAATATTTTATAAATTTTAAATAGTATGACAAAAAAGATATTGTAGGTATTGAAGGGGGGTCTCTGGGAGGAGTTGGGG
This sequence comes from Mastomys coucha, assembly GCF_008632895.1. Taxonomy (NCBI): domain Eukaryota; kingdom Metazoa; phylum Chordata; class Mammalia; order Rodentia; family Muridae; genus Mastomys; species Mastomys coucha. The sequence goes on along the minus strand of NW_022196900.1, from coordinate 44,874,937 downwards.
TACAAAAGGAAAACAAGAATTTGATTTAATTCTATTTACATAAAATATGTTTCTAAATGTTAACAAATTCAGATAAATTAAAATCATGTAACTTTTCTCATTATAATGCAATAAAACTTAAAAAAAATTCCCAAACTACAGAGATATGAAACAATGAAAATCAAGTGAACAGAGTCTTAGCACCTGTGGAACCATAGACTATCCAATGTCCATTCCACTAGAATCCTAACGGTGGAATAAAGGGAGCGTACTGCTTAAGAAAGTATTTATAGAAATAATGACCTAAAACTGTGAAGTTTGACAAATGTTCCCTAGTGTTTCAAAAAATTGAGAGACTACAAAATAAGCTACATCCAAAAAAATCCATGCCAAGACATCTTAGAATCAAATTTCTGAAAAATAAAGCAAAATAAGAAATTATTGGAAGTAGGAAACGAAGAAACGTTATCCTCAGGAGAAAAATTCTCCAGAGTGCCTTTCTCACCACAGACTAGGAGACAAGGAGGAAACAGCACAGTTTACAGATGCTTAATAATTGCTCAACCAAAGATAATCTCAAAGACGATGCAGATTAAAAATATAAAGCTGTAAAGACAAGATTCAAGGATAAAACCAGAAGAAAATAAATCCTATGGCAAGCTTATCTTTCACATACAATGATAATGACATAATGACAACATAAAAATTTAACTTCCTTCTAGACACTTAACAATGTATAATTAGACAGCAAAGTAAAGATGGTATCCGCATTGATAATAGCTCCCAAATCTAAATTCTTTGCCCTATATCTGACAAGAATCTTATTTTTCCTTTGCTTTTTTTTAATGTTCAGATAATAAAATTTTATTTTCTTTCATGATAAAAGATTATGCTCCCAGAAATTATTTACTAACCATATGACATAAATTAGAAATATGGTCACAAAAAGGCTAGTTTGTAATACTTTAAAAATATCATTAGATAGTACAATGGATTTAATCATATTTTAGAAATACATAATATTACATTTCTTCAGGTGTGTGTGCGCATGTGCACACTCATGCCCCTGCATACTTATGCATGTGCCCCAGTGTGCATATGGGAATCAAAGAACAATTTCTTTCAGGAGTTGTCTCACTCTGGAGCCCAGGATGGCCTGGGAGACATCATCTGCCTACCAACAGCTTCCTTTCCAAGTGTGCACCAGCAGGGCAGCTAACAAACATACAGAACAGGAAAGCTGCCCTATATCTAATACTAACAAAGTGGAAAAAATTCAAAGCAATGTAGGCATGCTCCTTTTTAAATGTAGGCTCAATGCAGTAAATGGTTTTACTTTTCCAAATAGCTCTGAGCTGCAGCACAATTCCAAAGTTCCTGCCTGATTCTCTTACTACAGGATTTGTGTTTTCAAAGGCTTTTTTTTTTCATAGTTAGACCTACGGCAAGGCAAAGCAATTCTGAAGAATCCAGTTGATTACTACCCCTGAGTTTAACACCTTTTGGAAAGCAGCAATCATTTTGACCATATGGTGTTTGTGAAATTCAGGTACTCAAATGAATGGAATAAAAAGAGTCTTGTATTAGGTACAAGACAAATATAATGAACTGATAATTTTGAACTGATAACAGTTCAAAGGCAATTTCTTAGTACCATTGGACATATATGTGCCATAAAACAAACTTAGGTCTATAATATTTAACTTATACAAAGGGATACAAATATTTAACTTATATACTAAGTGGAAAATAAAGTCAAATAGAAAAGAAAAATTTATAAAAATTTTAAAATATGGGATAAAATTTAGGTCAGAGAAATAATGCCTATATATAATATTAAAGCCATGGCACATAAAAATAAAATAATTCAGATTTTATTAAAATTTTCCATATCCAGTGACCTAAGAAAAGGAGAAGGCAATCTACAGAATAAGAAAAAAAATTAAAAGAAAGAAAAATATTTTAAAATCACAAGTGATTAAGGATATGTAACAAAAACTTCTAAAGCTCATTAGTAAGAATTATTGTTGAATTTGTTCAGTCTCAAGGTTATTAGTGTTGTGATGAAAAACCATGACCAAAACCAACTTAGGTAAAAAGGTTTTATTTGGCTTATGCTTCCACGTCACTGTTCATTATTACAGGAAGCCAGGACTGGAACTTTATCAAACAGGGCAGGAACCTGGAGGCAGGAGCTGATCCACAAGCCAGGAGGGATGCTGCTTACTGGCTTGTTCCACATGGCTTGCTCAGTGTGCTTTCTTATAGAACCCAGGACCACCAACCCAGGAATGGCGACACACATAATGAGCTGGGCCCTCCCCCATCAATTACTATTAAGAAAATTCTCCACAGGCTTGCCTAAACTGAGATCTTACGGAGGTATTTGCTCAACTGAGGCTCACTCATTTCTGATGATTCATGCTAATATCAAGTTAACGTTAAACAGGAAGCACAGTAACAAGTTAGATTTATAAAATAGGAACAGACTTGAAAGGCCATTCCTCAAAGATAAGAACACAGAAAATAAAAATATTTAGGGGTCTGAAGCTGAGGAGATGGCTTAGAGGTTTTTGTAAAAGCATATGCCCACGCAAGCCTGACAGGCTGGGTTCAGATCCTGGGAACCCCAGCAAAAGCTCGAAGCCTGGGCAAGTGAATGTGATCCCAGTACTCTTTTTGTACAATGGCACGCATTTTCACAAAAACACTAGACATCAGCTTCAACACTTTACAGAGTTGATATTTTGATTTATAATAGTCACTACTGAGAATATTGCTCAGTACAACATGCCAGAAATATGTTTTGGAACATCTAGGTAATTAAATTCTGCCCTAATCTCAAGCCAATCTCTATTTAATGACTTTTTTTTAATGAAGCAAGTCAACAACTCAAAAGAGCAGTTTTTTTTTTAAAAAAAATCTAAAACAAATACTAGATATTAAAATGTTAAAAGTGTTTGTTTTCCATGATAAAGAACATAAAACTCTGGATGTATATTAAACACTGCAATGTTTAGCATACAATAGTTCTATTTTTTGTTAGTTTCCTTTGTTTGACATAAAGTTTCTGTATACAGTCCTGGCTGGCCTGGAAATGACTACATAGATCAGGCTGGTCTCCAGCTTGCTTGCAAACCTCCTGCCTCTGCCTCACAAGTGCTGGGATGACACCCTGATCTATCATGCATGTGCTCTTCACCATTCTTTGCGAAAAATAATTTACTATTTTTTATTAAGTAAAATTTTACTGGAAAAATAACCATACCATAAATGGCTATTTATACTCACGAATTTAAACAGAGTTCCAAGGAAGTTTGTGATGGTTTAATGAGGACTCAGCATTTCCTTCAAAGAGCTGTTTATTGTGTAACAACTCTTCGGAGTAAACAGATTAAGCCTCTGAGAGCTCCCCAACTTTCTTTAGATGGATTCTTTACATTTTCTTTTATTTCATTAATGAGTAAAATATTTCCTAAATATATACATTTTTTCCAACATAATATTTTTATTATTTGAGAGTTTCCACATCATTCACTTCCCACTCCACTCAGGTGTGCCCCCAACCCTGTGACTTCCACCTAGTCAAAAAACAAACAAACAAAACCAAAAACAAAATAAAAAGCATCCAATTTGTATTGCCCATATACTCACTGGAGCATGGTCAAATTTCTGGTGGCTTGAGTCCTACCCAACCCACACCCTTTTCAGAAGCCATTACTAATGTAGAGCTACACACTTCAGCATCCTTATCACAGTAAGTTTTCTTCCATGGCTTCCAGTCTAGGCTGTTAGATGTTTTTGGAGGAGGGGGTACAGTAGTCATAGAAGCCATCTATGTCTCCATTTCTCAAATGATTCTGGAGTCATCAATGCTACCACATAAATAGCCTCCTTGCCTTTGACAGTCAGAGGGAACATGGATAATGGACTTCCACATGATTTCTGGCAATAACATGAACCATGAACTTCCACATGGTCTCTGTATTAGCATGCACCACAGACCTCAGGATGGTCTCTAGTGGCAGGATCAATGATGGACATCAAAATGGCACTCTGCTGCAACACAAACCTCAAACACCATCACAGGCCTCAGTGGCAGCACAGGACAAAGACATCAACATGGCCTCCTCCAGGGTAACATGGAACCGCAGACACCAATATGGCCCGCAATGGTAGCCCATGGATATCAACATGGCCTACTCCAGGGCAACATGGAACTGCAGACACCAATATGGCCCACAATGGTAGCCCATGGATATCAACATGGCTTGAGGTGGCAGCCCAGACCAAAAACATTTGCCTGGACTACAGTGGCAACACAGTTCACAGACCTCAAAATGGCATCAGATGGCAGTGTAGGCCACTCACACAAACATGAGCCCTGGTTAGAGCACAGCCCATGAACATCAACATGGCTTCCGGTGTGGCACAGACCACGGACATCCACATGGCCTTCAGTGGTAACATGGGCCATAAACATCAATAAGGCCCCACCTGCAGGAGGACCAAGGACAAGAATCCTTATATCCTTAGAGTTAACATCTATCTACTTGAATTTTCTTGAGTAGCTTAGCTCTAAGAGCTAGAGTAGGTGTCTCATTTAACTTAATTCATAAAAGATTAATGCAGTACTGGTACATGCTAAAACATGAATGAACTTTGGAAATATAATATTTAGTAAAATAATGTGGCTACAGAGATGATATGAAAAATCGAGAATAGGAAAATCTACAAACAGAGAATAGTATGTAATTGCCTAGGGCTGGAAAAGTAGTTGGAAGGATGGGTTGTATAGGCTAGAGGTAACAAAGATGTTCTAAAGATAACAGTAACTATAGATAGTACAGAAACCTTTGAATAGGCTTTGAATTATATGTAATATGGGAGAATTATATGGCTGATGAATTATATTTCAATAAAGCTATTTAAAATCATCAAAAAAATGTTTGAACCAAAAAAATTTATGTAGCCTGTAAAGCAAGTTTCATGTAAGAGACTTAGTTATTAGCATTTAATCTTCAGCTATAATAGAAAAAACCTGTATTTTAGGAGGTAAATGAGAATATACATTTAAATCTGACATGGTAATTTCCTCAAAAGTTTATCATTATATAGAATGCAGCTTATAAATAAAGAAGCTTTCTGCTTACAGCTAAGAATAATCAATGACATTTAAGCACAATAGGCCACATGATATTAAATTGTACCAAACTAAACAATATCATAAACAACTGACTTAAAAACTTCACAGTTCATATGTCAAAAATTCACTCTAAATGAAAAACCTAGTTAAGTAAAAGAAGAGGCTAATTATATTGGTATAATCTTTCTTTGTCTCAAAATAAAACAAGACAAAAAAATGTTCCTTCTTTGCCAAGCTGAATGTAATAGCCAGTGAATTATAAGATCAAGCAAGCAAACTGTGTGTTTTCTAAAATATGAGTATCCTTCATCAAGTTTTATACTTAGGGCAGCTAAAAGACCTATGTAGAGGATCAGCATTAAGCCCAAAGGACAGGTAGTGCAAGGCAAGAAAGAGAGCAATTCCCTCGTGTCTTCTGCAGGTCACTACCAAGGACCATGTTAGCAGATCCACACCAGACCCTTAACAGGCAGTTCTGCTGCTACCAGTAATTAGCTTGGACAGCTCTGGCTCCAAGAGTAGCAGCAAGGCTACACCATAATGAGCTCAGCTGGGATTAGCAGGACAGGGCAGGGAACCAAGAGAGCTCAGGCATTCTGCATTGCGTATATATCTAGGAGATCAAACAAGGATGGCTGGCTAGGTTATCCCCTCTCCACCTCATTCCAAAAATGAAGCAAGGCAGTGTCTAAAATACAGGCTAATGAAGAACGACACCCTCAACAGATGAGAGCCACATTAATTAATACAATCCCTAGATCATATTTTACAGTTTCTGTTAGAGCTAGCAAATGTGCAACTTGTTATTGCATGATTTTATATATATATATATATATATATATATATATATATATATATACACACACACAAACATACATATATATAGTCTTATTTATAAATTTCAGATAATTTCATTTTCAAGTTTTAAAATGAGCTTCTCTAATAGACTTTGAGTAACAAAAATAAATCTCAGATTATTTACACAATTTTCTCTTATTAAAAAGAAACTCACTTTTGAACCATCAACTCCTGGTTTTCTCTTTTGAAATATGCCAGCTCATTCCAGACAGCATCAGAATCTTCTTGACGAAGTTGTTCAGGATCTGCTCGCTTCATTTTTCTGGTTTCAGCCCTATTTTTAAAGTAAAAAACTGCATATTAAAAGTGGTATAAAAGTTTATTTATATGTTCCTTAAAATTCATAACTATCTATGAATTGAGACCAAATCTCAATTACTAATTTAATTTTACTACTTTTTAGATGACTTTCCTAATACCTAAGCATGTAAAAGTTAAAGTCCTATATCACAATTTCCTAATGCGAAATTGCTACTATGAAAAGCAAACTTTTAAGCAGACATATGATATTAATAAACCTAGGGCTTTATTTCTCTCATTTATTCTAGTATAAAAGTAATAAAACATACACTGTAGGATTGTAAGTCTACAAAAAGAGACCACAGCAATTGATTCATCTAGAATTTGCTGACATCTGATCTGCATGTGGTAAAGATGCCCTATCACAGACTCATTATTAATGGTGACTGTGTCAAAAAGCAGATTGTGCTCTTTGTAGCTACCACTGCAAGCTGGGTGAGCAGAGGTTAACGCTAGGGAAAGCTGCTTCATCACTGCTTTACTGAGACAAGATGTGAAACATTTCCCATTCTTCAAAGGAAGAGGTTAGAAGTGACAATTATCTACCAGCGAGGCCAAATGCCCTTTATAGTTTCATTTTCTGTACATGAAACGAACTTCACTTTTAGTTTCTAAAAGTGCTGTACTGGCCGATTTAGAAACTACCTCTCTACAGAACAGACCAATGTGTATCATCAACAGTGCCCTAAAGGATCCATCTCAAAGTGGGAGGGAAGTAGATTTGCTATGCTCATCCAGTCCTTTGCCCTCTGTTGATACTGTTACCAGGGGAGCAACTCACCACTAACCAAGATCTGAACACCTGTTCAGGGCAATTGAACTGAGACTGCCAATTCATTCAGATAAGCCGAAGTTTAAAAAAAAACTGATGGATAGTAAAGATGTTCAAATTGCAGACTAGGTTGAAATAGTTTTAAGATGGTTAACTATACATGTAGTTTTCACATTTCTACTGTCTTTCCATTAAAATGTAAATACTATGGGGGTTATAAAATTTTTACACCAGTATTTTATTTATTTAAAAGCAGTTCTTCAATAATACAGATATTATTAACTGGGTTTCCTTTGACTTATATACATTTATTAAGCTATTCTATTGATAGTAAAGAGATATACTACTCATAATCACCTCCTGCCAGTGTCATCTGTAAATGATAAGAAAATCTATAGTTATGGCTAGCACATTTTTCTGTTTTCATTTGTTATGTTCTCCCCTAAAATATTCATAGTAAAGATTTGACTATCAAATAATTTCTCTAAAACTAAACAAAAGCCATTAAAACACCTATATAATGCCCTCCATTCCATTTAATATTTAGGGAGATGCCTTTATGAGCTATGTAACTCACATGCTACTGTCTTCTTCCCACTGTTTTAATTGCTCTTTTACTGCTCTGTAGTTGGTGTGTAACATCTGTAGCCTTTCCTTGCGTTTTTCATGGGCATCTCTTAGCTCATCATTTTCTTGGCTCTATAGAACACAGAAAGCAAGTATACATTTATGAAATACTATTGATATAATGCATCTAAAATTACTCATCTAGGGATGAAACTGGAAGGAAGGCCATCTGAATCAGTGAGTGTATTTATAATACTTACTTAAGCCAAAACCATTTTTTCCTGTAGTCAAAGAACAGGCTCGCTTGATCCATTCAATCAATTCACTGAATTTTTTGTGCACTTTACATAGTTTGGAGACATACAAATATTCCTACATTTATTTTAGAAATGTTTATATCTTTTCTGTATTAACAACACAAGGATTTGTCCATGCACAAATGAAAATTATTTTATTAAACTATATGGATATTAATCACAGTAAGATCAATTCTTAATGCCACAGATCCATAATTTATATGTAATAAAGCACAGAAATTTCACAAAGGGAAGAAACCAATGGACTTATGCTATAAACAGTATAGTTTAATGTTAGGTTCTACCATGAAGACTGGAAGCGGAGAAAAAATCTTATTAGTTTTGAGGCATAGCATATGAGGGAACTGCTGGTTAGATATAGTCATGTCACAAAGACCAATTTGCTGGTCTTTGGAATTATATTAATGTTACTGCACTAATTATGAACTCTGTTTCTCAAACTAAAACAAGTGACTTCCTCAGTTTTTGTTCCCCATGAGATACTCAACTGGGAGGGGACGAAAGCATCTAGGGACTGGAAAGACTGTTCAGTAGTTAGGAGTGTTTGCACCCATATGGAAACTCATAACCATCTGCAACTCCAGTTCAATAAGATCTAACATCTTTGTCTGGCCTTCATGGGTACCAGACACACACACACACACACACACACACACACACACACACGGGGTGGGGGGAGGAGAAATACTCATACTCATTGAATAAAGTATAAACCTTTAAACCACACTCGTACTATTGTACAATGAAGCTCTACAATAAATTGCTAGAAGAAACAGGTTCTCTCCAGCTTACAGCAATGTAAAATGTGGGATTCCACACTCAGATTTGGATTACATTCTGACAGACTTTTCCACTAGCTGAATAATCTTACAAACACAACTAAATTCAACTTCTTTTTCTACAAAACCAGAATAGTAAACAAAGGCTTACAGACAGAAGCCTAGTAGAGGGCCTTCCCTAGAGAGATGCACAGCAAAAGTGAGCATCTCTTATCATCCTCTCTCCAGGTATTCACAGTGATGCCTTTATCCTGTAGAATTCATTATGTCCTTGACCACTTACCTCTCATCTAAATTGGAAGGTAATATTTATAGTTTGTATTACTTTATTTCAATTCTTCTCATGAGTATCAATACTTTTTTGCTCTGCTTTTATTATACTTCGAGTAGAATTCTAAGTGACTATTAAAAGTATTGGTATGTGCATACCAAGAAGTATTTTATATCATAGAGAAATAGAAATTTTTGATAAAGAAAAGTAAAGTACAAAAATGACATTGCCTGTCTGGAGTGTACAGAAAAAGTATTATCTAACAGAATCTTTAGAATATTTTCAGACAATTGCTGTAACTTTGTTAAAAGGAAGCATATTCTAATACCTAAAATAGCCATTAAAATTTTAAGATAGTGGCAGACATTTAAATTTATTGTGCATCGGATTCTTCATATTTAAAATAGAAGATATTTCTATGTCTTATAGGACACAGAGAATAAATTAAAACTTGAATTTTTCATACTACATCTACTAAACAAACTAAATATCAGTTCTCTTAACATGGTGTGTTAAAAATTTCTTAATAAATTTCCAATAAGAAATTACCTATAAGAAATGTTTACAAGAGATTAAGGTCAAAATATTTCTCAAAACCTGAACTACGTAAAAATCTTCTGCAATAGCTGGCTTTAATTATTCTTCACAGGATCAAATTTATGCCCCCAAATCTCTTATTTTACAATTAATTTTTGAAAACTTCTTATAAGTATTTTGCTTTTCTATGGTAATCAATATCTGTAGCTCAATAGGATAAGAAATTTTTATAGGAGACCAATGAACTTTGTTTTAATTTTATTTGCCTCTTTATTGCTTCATTGATGTATAATATTCCAATGCTTATATTACATTTATAAAGTTCTTAAAATTTCACGTGATGGCTCACACCACCTGTAATGAGATCTGATGCCCTCTTTAGAAAAAAAAAAGTTCTTAAAATTTAACCTATTAAAATAGGGGACTCATATTAAGCTTTATAAATCAATATAATATATGCAATTAATGTTAATGTTTAAATATACTTTCATACACATATATGATGCTATGGAACACATTTGTCTTCCTTCAGAAACAGAATTAAAGTGTTATAAAATATAAACATAAGATACATTTCATTTTTCCCTATCTTAATACATTAAAACAGATAAAATCTAAGTTTGTATGGTTACTTCTAAAGAAACAATGAAAAGAAATAGCCAAAGATGCTTTATAACCTCACATATCGAGCTTAGACATGAAATCCTAATTCTTTTTTTAATTGGATATTTTCTTTATTTACATTTCAAATGTTATCCCCATTCCAGGTTTCCCTCCCTCTCGGAAACACCCTATCACATCCTCCCTCCCCCTGCTTCTATGAGGGTGTTCCTTCACCCACCCACTCCCACCTCCCCACCCTTGATTCCCCTACACTGGGGCATCTATCAAGTCTTCACAGGACCAAGGGCCTCTCCTCCCTTTGATGCCTGACAAGGCCATCCTCTGCTACATGTGCAACTAGAACTATGTGTACTCCTTGGTTGATGGCTTCTAATTCTTTAAGTCCTATTCCATATATAATATTGAAAATAAAAATAACAGCATTTTATCAGAGGTATATTGCCACAACAATTTATACTGTAAAGTCAAGTATAAGAAATGATACATTTTATATTATTAACTACCAAATCTTCCTAAAGGGCACACAAATATTTTAAGAGGAGCCATGAATTAGATTCATTCATTAGATCATTCTAAAAAATATTTACTAAATACTTTCTATACACTTTGTTTTGAAATGGCTAGGGACACTGAAACATTAGAAAACAGAAACTAAGTAAACTGTATTAAGTGACTTTCCTCAATATATTTGCATATTTTCTTTTTTCCTTTTTTTATTTCATAAGAGCAGTAGAGATTCTTGATCTAGTCTTCTGGTTAGGTTAAAGGCTCCTCTGTGAGAGAAGATGAATTAGAAATATAAACTCTGTTCAAAAAGCAGTGATTTGAGAAAACGTTAAGGGAAGTCAGTAAAATGAATATTTTTTTCTTTGCTTTTATTTTTTTGTGGATGTGGATTCATTTTTTGTTTTTTACTTATTTTTTTTATAGTCCAGTCACTATTCTCCTCCTGGTCCGGCCCCCTACTGTTCCTTATCTCACATCACATCTCACCCTCCCCACTCCACCCCCACCTACCCCCCAATCCCATTCCCCACTCCCACCCCCATCTTCAAGAGGATGTCCCTCTACCCCAACCAGGCCTCCCAACTCCCTGGGGCCTCATGTCTTTCAAAGGTAGGTGCCTCTTTTCCAACTGAGGCCAGACCCTGCAGTCCTCTGCTGTATATGTGTTGGGGGCCTCATATCAGCTGGTGTATTCTGCCTGGTTGGTGGCTAAGTGTCTGAGAGATCTCAAGGGACCAGGTTAGTTGAGACTGTTGGTCTTCCCATGGGGTCGCCCTCCTCCTCAGCTTCTTCTAGCCTTTCCCTAATTCAACCACAGGGGTTCCCGACTTCAGTCCAATAGTTGGGGGTAAGCATCTGCATCTGACCCTTTCAGCTGCTGTTGGGTCTCTCAGAGGACAGCCTTGCTAGGCTCTTATCTGTACGCAAACCATAGCCTCAGTAATAGTGTCAGGCCTTAGAGTCTCCCCTCGAGATGGGTCCTAATTTGGGCAGATAAGTGGACTGCCTTTCCCTCAGCCATTTCTCCATTTTTGTCCCTGTAGTTCTTTCAGACAGGAACAATTCTGAATCAAAGTTTTTGACTATGGGATGGCAATCCCATCCCTCCACTTGATGTCCTGTCTTCCTGCTGGAGGTGGACTCTATGAGTTCTCCCTCCCCATGGTTGGCATTTCATCTAAGGTCCCTCCCTTTGAGTCCTGAGAGTCTCTCATCTCCTGGGTCTCTGGTACATTCCAGAGGGTCCCCCACCACTTCCCATTCCCATGCCCATGCCCCACCCCCGAGGCTGCATATCTCCATCCATTCTGCTGGCCCTCAGGGATTCTCTCCTGTCTCCCTTCTTCCCCATACCTGATCATGTTTCTTTGAGAATTTCACGCATGTTAGATAGATACTGAAGATGGTGACTTAGAAATAGAAATAAAAAAGAATAATCTGATCTTAGCAGAAGCAGATTGTCCATAATCTCAACAATGAAAGACACCAATCTCTCTGCCAGAGAGAAAAGGGTACACCTGAGGTATAGGGAGGGTTGGGGCTAAGAGGGTGGGAAAGATTCCATCTGTGGGTCAGTTTTCCCTGCAGTCTGAATGCAGTACAAGACAGAGCTTGGTAAACTATCTTCTCACTAGCTTCCATGGTTGTCAGTCAAGTCAGCTGTCATGCACAGGGCTTTTCAGCCCGTTTGAGGCTTTCTGCTCATTAGCACTTCAAGAGATGCATTCGATATATTCAGTCATATTCACCTCTACTTCCCTCCCTAACTCCTCCCAGATTCCCTGTTATATGCTCTCTTCCAACTTTATGTTCTCTCTATTCTTTCTATAATGATCCAGTGAGTCCAAATAAAATAAAATAAAATAAAAAATAAAAAATGATCTCCAAGGACTGCATTATGGATACTTAATTTAATCAAAACGTATAAATTCCATATGTATCAGGACTATGAAAATATACATACAAACTTTATGTCTTAGTCAGCATTACTTGTCAACTTGACAAAGCTTAGAGTCATGTGGAAGGAAATTCTTGATTGAAGAATTGCTTAGGACAGTTAAGGCCTGTGGGCCAGTCTGTGGAGGATTATCTCGATTCATAACTGATATAAGAAGGTCTAGCCTGTGGGTTGTGGCATCCCTAGGCAGATAATCTTGAACTACAAAAAGAAAGCTAGCTAGATAAGAGCCTGTAAGCAAGCCAGCAAATAGCTGTCCTCCATGGATTCTGCTCCAGGGTCCTGTCTTGATGCCCCTCACTGATGGACTTGGTGTGAATCTATCTTCAAAGGTGGATACACTGATAAAAATTCTTCAGTGAATACAGATTTTGTTGTTGTTGCTGTTGATCTGATACCCTAATTACAATTTTCCTTGGACTTACAACACCCAAAGAGCCTCCTTAGGCACCTCAGAGTCTGATACAATATCCAATGTTCACAATCTTTAGAATGTATTAACAAAAACCCATTCTCTACCAAAGGGCTAAGAATGCAATCAGATAACATTTGAGGCCTGTGGTTGAGATTCCTCTGCCTGCTCTAACTGCCCACACACTGTCCCTATCAATGTATTTTTCAAGTGCTCTAATTTTTAACTTTCTCTGTTCTGCTATAAAAACTCCATGAAACTATTACCTCATTGGGGGGTGTATTTGCGGAGATGTAAATATATGTTTTTAGGCTATGATCACTCAAAGGTCACAACAAAATTTCAACATATACACATATACATACATACATGCATATATATATATATATATATATCCATATATTAATGGGTAATAGCCTAAAAATCAAGAAATCAGAACAAAATATTTTAAAATCCAGATAGCTTTATAAATCAACCTTCGTCCACTTATTCTTCCAGAATAAAAACTAAAAAACTATGTTATATCCTAATCCTGATGTGTCAGAATATGCTTTTTTGATATAGGATTTATATGAAGGTAATCAACTAAAAATAAGGTCATTATGTGGGCCCTAATCTAATATAATTCTAAAATGATAAAATACAGACACAGAGAAAAAGACATGTATAAAAGACAATGCGAAGACATGGAGGATGCCACCTATAAGGCAAGGATAGCTAAGCAACAAGAAATGAGGAAGAAGCAACAGAACTGACACCCAGTAATCAGAGGGACTAGTCTGGCTGACACTTTGCTATTAGACTGGGCTAGTCTGAAACCCCACAACAATACATTGCTATTGTATAAGCCACCCAGTTTGGGGTGATGCCTTACAGAAGTCCTGGAAAAACAAACTCATTCATTCCCACTGTTACTATTTGCAGTGTTGGCTACAGAAGCCAAAGCCTTATATGTTTTGAGCCAGTATTCTCCACTGGGCAGTATCCACCAAGCTTCATGTGAAAAAGTTAACCTCTATTATGAGTTATTAAGACAGCAGGAACTTAAGAGTGACTATAGTGCTTGGAGGTCTGGCCTATGTGAGATAGCAAGATTAAAGCAGTCTTTTTGGGGGGTGTTATTTTTATTTTGTTTGTTTGTGTCTGTTTGCTTTTCTATGAAGTCTGTAAGACTGAATAACTATGGCTTAGGAGGAAAAGAGAGGAAGGGTGTTCTTGTTACTCACTGTCATATACTGCCTGCAGAAGGTTATCTCCATATAGGACCTCTCCATGTGCAGGAATTGGTATCCTAAAGAAATCTCTTTTCTGTGCTAGCTACAAATCTCTGAAACTGTGTTAGTAGCAAAAGAATGCATTAATTAGTGATTAAAATATATAGCATTCCTCAATCTCTTGAAAACCTCAGTTTAAAAAAAAAGATTTTCCTCTCTGCTTGACTATTTCTGAGATGAGATGCTGATCTTCCCTTGTATTTGGTCTCAAAATGATATTTAAACATGAACTTACACAATGAGTTCTGTTTCTACAGCCTTAAGACTCAGACTGGAACTATGTTTGGATCTTTTAGACCTCCAGTTCCTAAGTACATATCTAGAACTTCTCAGCTTCTGTTACTGGCTGAATCAATGACAGTTTAATGTAAATAATCCCATATAAAAATAGAATCTGGATCAATATACGTGAATATATATGTGTATGCCTACACCTATGCATACACATGTATACACCTACATATAATTAACTATGTTATAGGAAACTATAACTAATACTAACAACTTCCCCCCGTAAATATGAGTTAGAATTTATTTGCTCTCAAAGGCAAAGCAATAAGGTACATGCTTCTTAAAATGAGCAGAGGAGGAATTTAAATACATGGCATGTTCTGTAATAAATTCAGTTGAAATAAAAAACATAATACATAAAATATTTATTTAGTATTTTCACTGTGTTTGCATTTATCTGTTTTGGGTTTGCATGCTTGGAAATTGAATTAAAGGCTGTATATGTATTAGGTAAGTGTTCTACCGGTGAGCTGCATAACAAGCTCTACCTGGTTCTCATGTAGAAGTAACTGACCAGTAGGCTCCGTTACCAAACCCATTAGGTTTAGAATCATTTAGGAGACAGACCTCTTGGTATGTCTGTGAGGTGAGTTTCAGCTGAGAAGGGAAGCTACACTCTGAATGAAGCAGCACCATCATCCCAGGATGGAGTTCTCAGACTAACACCACTTCATGTTCAGTGTTTCCCCTATAAAAAAATTACCCTACTACAGCATCTATAAGTGATCTAAGTGAAGTGAATATAGTGCTTAACTCAATTTAGTCTTAAAACATATATAATGAACAACAGGAAGCTCTCTTTTCATTATGTATAGTGTTGTACTTTTGTGTCTAAATTAGTGTAAGAAATTTATTGCAATTTTATTTGAAATTAATGAATACATATTTCATTTTCAAGTAGTAAATTTTGCCCACTTTATATTCCTAAGAAACCTGTTTGAAAGACTGTATGTTTTGACATAATACTTAAAATCAGAAAGAAAAATCAGCAAGTAGTAATTTGTGAACTATATACTTGCTCTGTTTATATTTATCGTTGAGTGGTTATGATTAAAGAGATGGTTTAAAGTTCACCTTTAGCTGTAGCGTCTTCTCCAAGTTCTCAATCTTTCTTTCAGCCTTTCTAAGCCTCCTTAGCTCCTCGGAGTCCATGAAACAGCTCTTTGGGGACAAAGACCTTGACCGTTTCACAGGTGGTTCCTCGGGAATAAAACAAGGACATGGTTGAACTGGCTGAAACACTGGATTATGAAAGACATGCAAAATTAAAGAACAAGTAATTTTGAATACTAATAATGAATTATAAAAAAAAAAAAGTCCTGCATGGAATACCCGAGAAATAACAAGCGAAATTACCACAGTGCTACAGCTAAAGGTTTCTCTGTGACTCGTTAATGAGAATATTCATTTACATTTACATTGTTTCTTTCAGAATAATGATGTCCCATTAGGGAAGACTAAAGGGTTATAGACTCAGAAATGCAAGAAACCTCATTACAAAGGAGGGGATAGAGGCTGGTCTAATTGCTCTATAAGGGTCCAAGGTTACACTTGATAGGACAACCAGAAACAAGAGGGAAAGGATTTTTTCCCCTTTGAAATAGTTTAACACACTGTGAAGTTGAAGGAACAATATGCTTGAGGAATATAAATACAACAGACAGTAGATCTTATACCATAATGACCATATGGTCATTAACTGTAATGTGGCTAACTAGAGACAAGAATGTGTGTTTATATTATGTAGCTTCATATACCAATCTGGAGACAGAATGCAGGAAAATGACTATAAACCTGGGCAGCAGTGTTCTCCTTTTATGCATGTCCATACAAAATAGAAAAAGAAAATGTTTAAAACATGCCTCTCCTTCCTTTTCTTGGCTTTGGAGATCAAACTAGTATATTTTCAAACTTCAGCAGTACAGCAAACAACTAAATGTGGGTTTTTAATCTTATGAATGTTTTCTTTCACTAAAATAAGGCATGAGAAGCTATTTCAAAATGATAAGAGCTACAAAGGGCAATAGCGATATTGTGATAAATAAAATCCACACTTCTGGAAAATACTAGCAATATTATAAGGCACAGATAAGAACGCCATGGCTTCACCAATCAGTCTCATTGAAAATGTTTCCTTTATCAGGGCAGCTTGTTCTAAGCATTAAAAGCACAGAAGAAAACTGGAACCCCAAACAATCATCCTCAACATAGGGTCTGTGTTTCAATGTAAGAGGTGTGAGGGGAAGTCTAAAACACCTGCCTTTAGGGAAAAGGCACTTCAACTTATCTGTGACCTTTCTATGCTATTTCTATAATACATAGATATTTGTATAGATATCTAAATACTCTATAGCATATTCTGCTACATAACATAAATATATAGTGCATACCAAAAAAAAAGAAAAACAGAGAATGTAAAAATAAATATGCTGTGTAAAATTTGTTGTTTTAACTTTATTGCTAACCTTTAAATCTGCCCCCCAAGAAAGAAGAAAAACAAAAAGCTAATTAAGGTATTTCAGTATTTGATATTTCAATGTCCTGTACTTTACATATAATACAGAAACAAAAATGGATTATAATATAAATTTCATTCTATTTAAAATTAGAAATTTAATTAACTACATATTACAATAAACTCTATTAGATAGTTTAAGAATCCTTAACAAAATAATTAAAGGTTTTAGTTTATATATATATATCCATATATATATATATATATATATATATATATAACACACACATATATACATATGTATAAATACACACACACACACACACACACACACACATATGGAAATAAATGCATGCGTCTCATTGCTTTCTGACTCCTCCCTTGCCCTGCCCGCCTCCTCCTGACAATGACTAAGATGATAAACATCTCTACCTTGTGTTTTCCTTCAGTCCCCTTCTCTGAAAAATCCTGGTCACAAGATCTATTCTCCATCAATTTTTCATTTGCCACTTTCAGTTTCTTCTGTAAATACTCAATTTCAGACTTTTGTGAGATCATTAATGTTTCCCAGCTTGATAATGGTACCTGAGA
>NW_022196900.1:44849799-44857290 GCF_008632895.1 Mastomys coucha | reverse complement strand
ATTTAAATATAAAAATTCATTTATGATTATATTTTACATCATCTACAAATATGGGTACATTACTATTATAGCATACAAATCATAAACATCTTTGGAAAAATTCATTTTAATAGCATATTATAAGCTCTAAGAAGTTAGAGCCAAGTCCAGGCATTATAGACACAGGCCCTGGGAAGAGATTCCAAGACAAAAAAAATAAAAAAATCAAAACTCCTTTTATCTAAAGTATACCATTTTAATAGAGTGACATTTTAAACCTAAAACACCAAGAATCTATACAAATGTATAGATAAATAGTGATATAGTACTGACATACATATTTCAAAGAAAAACATTTTAAACTGAGGCTCCACGCCATAAGCCTGTACCTATAAATGCATGAATCAATTATTATGAGCTTATGATACAGACAAGTATCCCTTCACTGACTGCTCCTTTTACCATCGGAACGTCAGGAGTCACACAGGAGCACAGAATATGAACCTAGGGGAAGGAGAGGTCCAGCAACATGGAGTTAAGTACCAGTCCATGAAGTATTACTAAGCACATGTCAATAATTCTGAGTCAACACACTGTTTAAGATTCTCTTTAGAAATCTGTTCATATCTCATAAATTGTTGGTGTTTAGTCATAAATTTTAATATTGGGAACCACAGGTAACCTGCTTATGAAAACAATCTTTCTGTGATATTCTACCATTTTCCTTGAATGATCTGAGACCACAAAAATTCATGTACAAAACTTCTTACTTAATGACTTGTTTTCCAAATGATGAATATTGAATCGTTATGAAAAGTGTTTTCACTGATTTAACCTTTTACAAAGGTTTGCATATATATTATTTGTGTCTGAGTGTATGAACAAGTACCACACACACAGAGGAGCCATCAGGATGTTGGGTTAGAGCATCTGATCCCCTGAGACTGTAACCATGGGTGACTGTGAACCATGATGCTGGGAACTGAATCCAGGTACTCTACAAAAGCAGCAAGGGTCTGATCTCTGAGCCATTTCTCCAGCCCATTATTGTTGATTTAATCACACAAAAATGCCAAATCTTAGAATGTAAATATCAATATGGATCCAGTAGCCCTGAAAATACTTTTTTATTTAAAATTATGCACAGACACATCCCATCCATCCTAAATGATATTACCAAAACTTGGACAACATATAAATGCAATTATGTACATGTGTGTATATAATTTATGTGCATATATGTTTATATACATGTTGAACAAAGGTAATACCATTTTGTTCTTATTTCTGTTTTCTTTTTTAGTAGAATAAGAAAAAAATCCATAGCCCTAACATATAATTTGGGGATGAGAGAACTATTTTACTTGTATGTCTTTATTTTTAGGACTCCTTTGCATTTAAATCACGTGATTAATGTCTAGGAGGTTAAATGTCCAGGGGGTTAATTTATCATACTGCAAACACTTCCTTTGGAGTGTTTGTCTTGTACTGCCAAGATCACACATCATTTTATTTTGAATACTAAATTAGTGTTCAAAATGGCTAAAGGTGGCTTAAGCCACTTTTCTTCTGGTCTAAGTAACTTGCCCCTTCTCGTCTTCCCCTTATTTTAAGCATCATGCTGTTTTTATTTTTCCTTCCTATTAAAATCAAACATATACTATTCAAAAATATGTCCTTTGTTTAGCAAGCTAAAAGCATTTAAAAGGTATGTTGCTCTTGTCCATGTCACCATATATGCGTACATATATATGTACATGCACACACATACACATTCACACACAGATATATATTTCAAGATATATAAATTCGAATTTACATAGGACCTAGCAGATAATGCAAGCAAGTAAAACGGGTTGTACTTGGTTTTGAAGTCATTAAGCAGAGACATTTGTACCCATCATCTTATTTATTCTTTTTCTCAAATTATATAAATCATGTATCTTTTAGACACTATCTCTTGACTCTCATCACTTTGACAAGAGATATAAATTTTTACTTTTTTCCTTAAGACAACCATCTTTTAGTGTAAGTAAAGGCTGGGCCTGGTGCTGAATACCTGCAACCTCAATACTTAGGACAGGAGGATTGCTGAGTATGAGGTCACCCTAGGAGACAACAAAAATCCCTGGCTAACCTGGTCTGAACAGCAAGACTCTTCTGAAATAGCTAATAAACAAACAAAACAGCCATTAGACACCACGATGTGTAAACCACAGTCTACACTGCTGTTCTAGTGTAAAGTCTCATTCATGGTATCTCTGCCCACTTGTTTTTAAGGAAAGTACCACTCTCTATAGCTAGATATACTTAGTTTCCAAAAGAAACCCAGTTAAAGTTGTTCCCAATTTGATTTCTATGCTTTAAGAATATTGTGAGAGTTTAATCTGCTTTAACATTCTAGGGAAATTTGAAAATATCCATCAAAGTTCATAAAAATACATTAAATATTATAATTATGCTAAGAACTCAGAAACATATCCATGATAAGTTGAGGAAAGAAGGCTATGCAGCACACAGAGAGTATGCCAGGCAAGCATAAAACAAAGCTAAACTTTACAGTGTCAGAAGGATTAAGTGGAAAGATTAAGCATGAGTATTCATACTTTTATGTTTTTTCCAGTGAACATTTCCCTGTTTTCTGAAAAAAAAAAAAGTGGTGCAATAAACACAAGTCAGCTTTAAGTACAGATTTTCAAGGAAGAGGAGACAATAATTCCACTCTTTAAATGTATTTTTAAAAATCAATATACACTCAACACCATTTATAACAGTCATTTACTTGTATGTATGTATAGGGGGAGAAGGTATACACATGAAAGGCCAAAGAGAATCTTGTGGAAGTTTATTCTTTTTTTTATCTGTGTGGTTCCGGAGTTTGATCTCTGGTCAGTGATCTTGCAGCAAGCTGCTTTACTCACTGAGCCATCCTGCCAGCCCTTAGTGGACACTTTCAAGAACAGTTTTATTTGTGCAGAAAGAAATGTTACCTAGATTTCTTCTGTTCTGTTGTCTTTCCCTACCCAGTTCCCCCTATTGTTGATATCTTAAATTATGAATAACCAATAGCCAAACACTGTTAACTACATAGTCTATTCTATTCAGTTTTCTTTATCTTTTTACTTTAATGTCATCTGCATTTCAGTTTCCCATCTGGGACATATTATATTTGGTTGGTATATCTCATGAGGCTCTTCTTGATAGCACCAGCTTCGCAAAATTTCCTTACTTCAGGTGAGCTGGATTGATCACTACATGATGTACTCCATCAGACTCTTATCCTCATAATATGCTAGGGTTATGAGTTTTGGAGATAAAGATAATACAGGCACTGTATCCCTGTCATTGCATCCATGTTCTGATGCTACAACAGAACATCTGGAGCTGTATCATTTACATGAGGAAAAACAGCTTGTTATCAAACGTTTGGAAGCTGATAGCCCTGGAAAATTGGTTCCTGTTTTGAAGAGGGCCTTCCTTGCCATACCACATCATGACAGACAGCAAGGCAAAATAGGTTCTAAAGAAACAGACTGAATGAAAGACAGGAAACCAGAGTATCAAGCTCACTTTGTTTGTTTCTAGCCCTGGCTATCCTAGAACTCTGTTGGCCAGGATGGCCTTGAACTCATAGAGATGCACCTACCTCTGCCTCCCAAGTGTTGGTATTAAAGCCATGTACCACTTCTATCTGGCTCAAGTTAACATTCCTACAAGAACTCTCTCAGCCTTTAACTGACTGATCCCACAAAAACTACACCAACACTTTCCAAGTACAACATACCCAATAACCTAGTTCTCTCACCACCCCCACTAACATCTCAATACTGAAGAACAAGTACACAACAAATGACCCTTGGGAAGATAAGCCATAAGCAAACCACAATAGCTAGATACTTTCTACAAGGCTTTATGACTATAGATATGGATCGTGCTCACCTGGGTAAAGAAATATTTATTACATTATCGAATTATAAACTCACTCTTGTATCTTACTGAGCTGTATCTTGACCTACTCCTTTTCAAACTTAACAATATCAAGTACAGAAACATGTAATTGTTTGTACATACATAGCACATATATTATGGTTTACATCTTTATATATCATCATACATCTTTTTCTTCTTTAAAGGCTGTTTATATACATAAAAAATTGAGCTAGGAAACCAATAGACTTCTTTATGGAAGTCTGTTCTTAAAATATAACCCTAAATATCTTATAGTTTTTCATCTTGGAAATAATTTGGAAATGATTACTTTTTCTATAATAAAAAGTCTTGGGCTACTTTTTTGTTTATTTTATTGTAATATAATGGTGCACTATGAGGTCATAGTTAATGTGATAAGAAACAATCAGAGGTATATGTATGTAAAAACCTACAGTTGGAAATAATCACCATTTTGATTTGGTCCTAAAACTTGAAACCAAGGCCCTCTCTGATAAATAAATGCTATGTAATACCTTTATAAATTAGTCCTCAATGTAATTTTGTTTTTTTGAAAATCCTATATAAATATAGAATTTGAGAAGAAAGTAACTTTTCAGTGTGGTATCAACTGCCTAAAAATAATTTTCAGGTAGATCTATTTCCAATTTTCTGAGGAACCTCCAGATTGATTTCCAGAGTAGTTGTACCAGTTTGCAATCCCACCAGCAATGGAAGGGTGTTCCTCTTTCTCCACATCCTTACCAATATGTGCAGTCACCTAAGTTTTTTATCTTAGTCATTCTGACTGGTGTGAGGTAGAATCTCAGGGTCATTTTGATTGGCATTTCGCTGACCACTAAAGACTTTGAACATTTAAGTGCTTCTGAGCCATTTGAGATTCCTCTGTTGTGAATTCTTTGTTTACTTTTATACTCCATTTTTTATTGGGTTGTTTGATTTTATGGAGGTTAACTTCTTGAGTTCTTTATATATTTTGTATATTAACCCTCTTTCAGATATGGAGTTAGTGAAGATTTTTTTCCCAATCTGTAGGTTGTTGGTTTGTCCTATTGACTATGTCCTTTGCCTTACAGAAGTTTTTTCAGTTGCAGAAGGTCCCATTTATCAATTGTTGATCTTAGAGTCTCAACCATTGGAATTCTGTTTAGGAAAAATGCCCCAGTGCCCATGAGTTTGAGGCTCTTCCCACTTTCTCTTTTATTAGATGCAGTGTACCCAGTTTTATATTGAGGTTCTCGATCCACTTGTTCTTGAGCTTTTGTGAAAGGTGACAAATATGTATCTATTTTCATTTTTTTTTTTACATACAGACTACCAGTTAGATCAGCATTATTAATTGAAGATGCTTTCTTTTTTTTCATTATATATTTTTGGCTTCAAAGATTAAGCGTCCATGGGTGTGGGGCCTTATTGCTGGGTCTTCGATTCTATTCAATTAATCAACCTGCCTGTCTCTGTACCAAAACCATGCCGTTATTTTTTTATCTCTATTGCTCTGTAATATAGCTTGAGGTCAGAGATGGTGATTCCCCCAGAAGTTATTTTATTGTTAAGATTTGTTTTTGCTATCCTGGGTGTTTTGTTTTTCCATATGAAATTGAGAACTGCTCTTTCTGTGTCTTTGAAGAATTAAAAAAATAATTTTCAATAATATTTTTCCAGATACAGTGACACTTGAGAGGGAAAGGCAAAAGATCACAGTGACATGATCCAATCAGAGGAAAGACCAAGGGACTGTCTCTAGAGCAATGATGAAGTCTTACATGGCATGGAAGTGCCGGAGAACTTCCGTGCCATAAACAAATGAACAAGCAGATGACATATGCAAAATTGGAGTTGTGTTTCTGTAATCTAAGCCAACAATGCACCATTGCCATCGCAGTGGAAGCTGACTGAACACTGTGTGACACTGACCAGGTGTTTCCCGCCATCAACAGTTACAAGGAATCCTAAGTTAGGTTGTTCAGTTTATTTGATCATGTATTAAAAACTCTTTAAATACAATACTGTTTAGTATATAGTTTTGCTATTTCACATACATTAGCTCACCTCTTTAAGAAATGTATGAATACTAAACCTGACAAACAAAATGCAGCCTTTTTCCTTTGGGGGACAGAATATAAAAAGAAGTTATCTTTCAAAAAATTTCACACAAAGAATTTCACTGAAATCATGTATAGGTGTATGTGTATTTAAAGTCTGTAATATGTGTGTATTTGAATAATTTGAATATATAATACAGATATAAGTAAGAGACACTCACAACTTAAACGTTCTTTGAAAAGAAAGTAAACATTAAAAAATGACAAGGTATAAACAATCTATATATCATAGAAATGATTTTCTTCTCATGAAAAACTGAACCCTATTTTGTATTTAACATTTTACAAAATGGCTAATCCCAAATATGTAGCATCCATTTTATATCTGTTTTATAATTTTTTTCTATAAAAAAAAAGAAAAAAACCTCAGGCTACTTTTTAGTTTATTTGGCTTTACATTGTTATCTTGCCTGTCCATAACCCAGGATGCAAGCCTCTGAGAAGAGGGAAAATCACACCCATTTAACAAGATACTGCAAATCAAAAGTTTTATCATCGAAGTCTACAAACAGAATCAGCATGCCACTTGTCATCTGTACCTCACTTTTAGAAAAGCCACAAACTAAGAGCAGTCTAACACTGTCATTAGAGCTCTCCTTGTAAAGCACAAATATTGATATTTAGAAGTCACAAAAATATCACTATCTTGTTCATAAATGACATCCAACTTTCACATTCCAAGTAGATTCAGTACTAACATCATTCAAATCCAATGCCTTCACATATCTGAGATTTCTATCATATAGTCATTAATGAATAAAAGGTAAAACTACAGCACAAGTCTCCTTGCACATACTGTACAGAATCCAGCCCTGAATGGCTCTGTTGCTAGTGGTTCTACAGACAACAGCATCTACACACAGTCATGGGATCACACACTAAGCTTTAGTCTGAAATATAAAAATACCCTTCTGAGACAATATTAGTGATGTATTTAACAAAGGAGTAGTTACGAGTGTCAATTCCACAGTATACACAGTAAGTATAAATTCCAATATTAAGGATAAACTAATACTGGAAGTACTTAAAAATGTATTAAAATACTGCTATTTCTTATTGATTTCCCTTTAACCCAAAATGACAAAATGAGATAAAACATTTATTTAAGGATTTCAAATCATACTATAAGCTTCTTTTCTTCTAAAATTCACAAATCTGAATATTTAAAATGTGCATTAATAGCATCCTAAAGTGAATTTTTAGGCCCAAGGAGTTAAATTTCCTCTGTGGCATATCTCTAAATATATGACTTTTGGGTACAATCAATCATTTATTATAATGCATGTTCTAACTTTTATAAACACTTAACACTTATGTCACCAGTAACAAAATCAAAATGTGTGCACTAATGCTATAAGCAAGGGACCATGCTTGTTATGCACTATCATCTCTATACATTAAAACCTCAATCATACTCAAACAAATCCACTAAAGTGTGGTTTTCAATCTGCTAACTATG
>NW_022196900.1:44822299-44847299 GCF_008632895.1 Mastomys coucha | reverse complement strand
AGGGAAATATTATTGGTGCCATGAAAATGAGAAAAAAATAATAGAAGTAATGATAAAATTAGAATAACAAAGGCAAACAAAAGTAAAACAATATTTGACTATGGCACAAGTATGTCCCAGTTTCCTATAGCAATGCTTAGCAGCATTCTTAGCCCTAGAGTAATGTCCTGTAGTCGGGCTGGTTCCCTGTCAAATGATGAATTTAAACGTTTTAGTTGGTGCCTAATAGTCACTAGTAAGTCCAGACCTCTGGGTGGCAAAAACAAACAGACCAAAAGAGCTGAGGATGACTGATACTGTTTTCTCTTTTACTTTGCTTGACGATTGTATAATATAAATCCAGTACAGTTTTTTTTTTTTAAAGGACAACAGAACTTTTCAATCTAGAGATGATTCCTAATTACAGGTAGAATTTCCCTTCCAAATTTGACATTTCCATCCCACTCTGAGTTCTGAGAACAGTGATTCAGAATACTTGATAATTACTGGATTGACCAGCTGGGTGTATAAAGAGAATGTGTATTTTTTTTTTCACATGTTCATTTTAAAGCCACTCACTGAACTTGGAAAACCAAAAGGCAGTGGGAATAGAAGACAAACAACCAGTTTTTCTTGTCCTGTCCAGAGGGGCAGGCAAACAAGGAAAACAGTAACGTTTAGCATCTGCTAATTCACACACAAAAAGCCTAATTTTAAGAAAAGGTTTCCAAAGAAGAAGAAAACATTCTTGATATTTTGCTAGAAATGAATATAAAGATCCATGAGGTATTAGTGATTTGGACAAAGAATGTCTGTGAGAGCACCTGAGAGAGAGACAATTATGCAGAGCTCATTTCCTAGCAGGCATGGAAAAGACCATGCACAGCAGCAAACTACAAATTAATAGGATATTTGCCCAAAGAGAAACTGCATGAAAGGTAGAAGTTTAAGTACAATTTAACAAGAGAGTAGAAGCTGTGGACCCACAGAGGAGGTCAGAGCTGACCCTGGGTAAGACATAGAGGCAGGGGAGTTCCATAACAATAGGGTCATTAAAGCAAGCATCTGACAGAGTAGACTTACAGGAGGCTATGGAGAGCTACAACCAGCAGCAAGGAAGTCAGAAGGAACCTGAGGCATGTTGAATCTTGGGTAGGAACTGTTATTGAAAGTAGTGGTGGAATTTTAAGAGAAAGATCAGGAGTAGAAGAATACCTGCAGGAGAAGATACCATATAAACACACACAAAATATTTCAATAAAGTCAGAAGGAAAAATTCCAAACCTAGATAAAGACAGGCAAGTAGAAGAATTATACAGAAGTCAAACAATCAGACCCAAATATACACTCCATACAGCATGCAATAATTAAAACACATAATTAGAAAGGATATCAACTGCTCAAGAGAGGTCAAGTCACTTAAAATGGCAGGTCCATCATAAAAATGCTAATATTAAACATAAGTGTTTTATTACAAAGTTTTGGAAAGATATATTCCAAGTTCTAAAAGACCACAATTACTGGCCATAACTGTTAGAATCCACAATTCTATTAAAGTTGAAGGAAAAACAACAACTTCCTATGACAAGAAAACAGCTATGCAGAAGACACTGAAAGGAGTGCTTCAGATTGAAGAGACAGATAAACTCCCCAGGAAATTATAGGTCTAAGAAGACACCACAAAAATCAGCAAAATGACTGAAATTAAAACGCACACATACATAGTAAGTAGGAAAACATGTCCTCATTGCCACGCCTACTTCAGTGAAATCTGCCTGTCAGGCTTGAAGGCTTGGCCACAGATCTGAGGCATACAGCTTCAAAAGAAGATAGTCTCCTGCAACCTTTTGGTATTCCCTAACTCAGAGGTGGCCCAGATTTGTCCTTGAGTTAGTAAATGAAAGGTCTCCCGTGCTAGGTGCCCACCAAGATATGATTTACTAATAGCTAAACAAAATTAGACGTTGCTCTCTGACCTTCATCAATGTTCCAACATATTAACCAAACCCTGGCTTAGAATTTTGTAGGGAATGTTACACAATCAGACTAATTGCCTTAAGAAGATAGTGAGGGAGGTCAGGAATTGAAGTTTACTGAATAGAAGTTGATAATCCCAGGGCAAGGTCAACTAGAATCCTCATTTTTAGTAGCTGAGCCACGCCCAGGAATTAGCAAGAATGGGACCCCTGGGGCATATCTCTGCTAGCCCAGAAGATTAGCATAGTTGGGCATTTACTAAGGATGGGCTGGACCTTGATTGAGCCCAGGGAGAGTGAGTGTGTGTGAGAGACAGCTGTGCACTGCGAGGCATTCGCATTCAAGCCTCTACCCTCACCGAGGTCTGGTCTGTAGCCCCCCTGGGCTAAGCTGGGCCCTGCACAACCTGAGCGCTCTGGGCCCAGAGGTGCAGCCCTGATCCAAAAGAGGTGGCTGCTGCTTTAGACCCATTGCCGCCTGACTTTTCTTTTTCTTTTGTAATGACCATAAAGGTCTGATGCCTAACTGTGAGAATATGCCCAATTTTGAGAAATACATATACATTCAGATCCTGCACTTCCTTGTGTTATGTCTTGCCATTTTTTCAATCACTGACTCCTTGCCTGCCTGATTACCGGGACCCTGATTTCTCCCGTGGGTTGAGGGATCACCAAGGCTTCCTGGTCCATAGCACTCAATCCCCTAATACAAAGACACAGACAAATAGATTGAATGGGAAAACGTTTTTCTGCCTGTGATAAACACTCCTCAACATCAGCGGCAGACACTTGACAGTAAAGGATGGGGAAAGGCATTCCAAGCAAATATAACACGCAGTACATCTGACAAAAAAATTCATCACAACTTATCAAAAGAGATGGATAAATAAATAAATAACCCACCAAGATGATATTACAATTCTAAATAGATACACATCAAACATAGTGGATCCAATTCCATATAACAAATACTACCAAATATAGAATTAACTCCAACACAGATGTAACATGTGACTTCAACACCTAATCTCAAGACAGTAAGCCTCAACAAGAGCCCAGTATTCTATCGGACCACAACTGAATAAATATACAATAGGAGCACAAACTCATGCAGACTAAACAAGACACGACTAAATGCTGAATGGATCCCTGAAAAACACAAGAAGTAAATAAAGCAAAATCCCTAGGCTTGAATGAAAACAAAAGCACAACATAAGGGCGTCTATGGAACACAGGGACACAGCGCTGGCATCTGTAGAACATAGGGACACAGCACTGGCATCTCTGGAACACAGGGAATGCAGTGCTGGTTTCTGTGGAACACAGGGAGACACAGTGCTGGCATCTGTGGAACACAGGGAGACACAGTGCTGGCATCTGTGGAACACAGGGACATAGCACTGGTATCTATGGAACCCAGGGAACACAGTGCTGGCATCTGTGGAACACAGGGACCGCAGTGCTCAGAGTAAAGTTCACAGTATGGGTAGTTATTTCTATCTACCCCGCTGTGATAACTGCCATGACTAAAAGCAACTTGCAGGGGAAAGGATTTATATCACAACCAAAGTAACTTGGGAAAGAAAGGACTCATTTCATTTTACAGCTTATAGTCCATCGTGAAGAACAGACAGGAACTCAAGGCAGGAACTTGGAAGCAGAAACCCAAGGAGAGCTTAGAGAGCACCAGCCTTCTCTCCGCACATGCTCAGTCTGCTTTCTTATACAACTGAGGACTACCTGCCCGGGTACCAAGTGGGCTGGGCCTTCTTACATCTATCATTAATCAAGAGTGTGCCCTACAGACTTCTCTTCCCAGAGGACCCTAGCCTATATCACGTTGACAAATAAATAAACAACAAAACCCTAACCAGCACAAATGCCAAATGCCTGCATTTAGAAAATTTGAGAAACTTCAAATTAAGAACTTAATGATACATCTTATAGTCTTGGAAAAACAAGAAGAAGCCAAACTCCAAAGCAGTAAATAATTTGAATCTATCAAAATCAGGGCAGAAATAAACTAAATATAAATGAAAATACAATATAAAGAAACAATGGGACAAAGAGTTGTTTCTTTGGAAACTTAATCAAGCTTTAAAAACCCACAGTTGTATTACCCAAAAGAGAAAAGATTCACATTACTACAATTTCAAGTTTAAAGTGAGATACTGAAACAGGTATCAATGCAATTCAGAAAATCATATGAACAGACTATGAAACCCCTATTTTAATATATTGGAAAATCCGAAAGCAATGGATTTATTTCTAGTTTCATACACATACAAATTATATCAAGTTGAAATAATGTAATCAGATATATATCCAGAGACAAGACAAAAGCAGTCATTAAAAGGCTACCAACTAGAAAAAACCCAGGACCAGATGGATTTAACGAATAATTGTATCCTTACTTAAAGAATTAACTCCAACACACTCAGATAAGTCCATAAAATAGGAAAGGGACACTTCAAAACTCCTTTTATAGCAGCAGTATTATCTGACACTAGCACACACATATAGATACAAGATAAAAAGAAATGTACAGAATGTGTTTATTATACTAAACACACATGCAAAAATTCACAACAAATGCTGGCAACCCAAATTAAAGATTAAGTTTAAGAAATCACCCATCATCATTAATTTTGCTTCATTCCAGAAATATAGTGATAGTTCAACACACATAAACCAATAAATATTATCCATTGCAGAAATGAAAGAAACCAATTAATCAACTCAAGAAGTACAGAAAATATCTGACAAAAATTCAGCATTCTATCATAATACAATTCAAAGAGAGGTTATGAATGGAAAGAACATAGTGCAAAATAATAAAGTTCATATAACAATTCTATAGTAGGCATCATGCTTTAGCTCCTTTTAAGGAGCATTCAAGGAATTACAACTAATCACAAGAAAGAGAATCTATTTTCTCTACTCTTAGTCAATACAGTGTTTAAAGTCTTAGTTATAACCGTAATACAAAAGAAAAAATAAAATCGATATAAATACTAAAATAATTCAAAGTATTCTTGTTAGCAGATGATATTGTTTTATACAAAGGAGACCCTAAAGACTCTACCAGAAAAAAAATTATAGCTGACAAACATTTTTGAACAAATGGCAGGTTACAAATTAACACAGAAAAAATAGTGGCTTTCCTATATACCAACGATAAATATACTAGAAAAAAGTCAAAAAGTCAAGGAAACAATCCCATTCACAATAGCCACACACACACACACACACACACACACACACACACACACACACACACGGAAGAAATGAAAGATCTCTGCACTGAAAAGCTAAAATACTGGAAAAGGAACTTTAGACAGACCTGAAAAGATGGGAAGACTGCCCATGCTCTGAGTGGAAAGATGTAACAACTGTAAAAACTGCTGTCTATAAAAGATGCAATCCAAATCAAAATCCAGGGCTATTCTACGCAGACATAGAAAAACAATCTCAAAGCTTGTATGTAGCCTCAAAGAACTAAGGATAGGCAAAGTAAATTTGATCATAAGGAAGACTGAGTGAGACATCACCACACATGACACTGGAGCACAAGGAAATAGGACAGACAGGTGACCAATGGGATCTCAGGAACCCATAGTAATGCTTCAGTGTGCCAAAGCAAACTGAAAATCAAATGAAAATCAAATGAAGAGGCAGTTTGTAGAATAGGAGAAACTCTTTAGCAGCTATAAAGCCAACAGGAGATTAGTATCTACAATATACAAAAAGAATAAGGAAAAGAAAAGAAGAGAAAGAAAAGTAAAATGAAATAAGAAAGTAAAATAAGTAAAGTAAAAGAAAAAAGAAAAATAAAATAAAAAGTAAAGGATTACTAAACATTTAAAAATGTATTCAACATCTTTTGTGATTATTAGGGAAATGCAGGTTAAAATGAAAGCTATTTTTAGACTATCTCACATAAGTAACTGGTAAAACAAATGAGAACAAATGGTAGTATAAATGTGTATATAGGGAATTCTTATATTTTGGAGCTGGGAGTCCTGGGATAGCCACTTTCAATCTTAGTCTGGCAGTTTCTCAAACAACTAGAAAGAGAAATATCATCTGACCAACTATAGCACTCCTAGTTATATGTCCAAAGGACTTTACATCCTACTCAAGAGACACTTGCATCTTAGTTTTCACTGAGAGTCTGTCCATAATAACTAGGAAATGGAACTGACCTAATGTCCATCAACTGATGAGTGAATACTATGTTAAATATATATGATGGAATATCACTGTACTGGCTGGTTTTGTATGTCAACTTGACACAGGCTGGAGTTATCACAGAAGGGAGCTTCAGTTGGGGAAGTGCCTCCATGAGGTCCAGCTGTGGGGCATTTTCTCAATTAGTGATCAAGAGGGTAGGGCCCCTTGTGGGTGGTGCCATCCCTGGGCTGGAGGTCTTGGGTTCTATAAGAGAGCAGGCTGAGCAAGCCAGGGGAAGCAAGCCAGTAAGAAACATCCCTCCATGGCCTCTGCATCAGCTCCTGCTTCCTGACCTGCCTGAGTTCCAGTCCTGACTTCCTCTGGTGATCAACAGCCATGTGAAAGTGTAAGCTCAATAAACCCTTTCCTCCCCAACTTGCTTCTTGGTCATGATGTTTGTGCAGGAATAGAAACCCTGATTAAGACAATCACTCAGCTATGAAAGTGAAATTACGGTATTTGCAGGTAAATAGATAGAATTAGAAAAACAAAACAAAACATGCTGAGTGAAATCACCCAGACTTATAAAATTAAATATCACATTTTTTCTCACTGATGCTGAATTCAGCTTTAAATCTGTTGTTTCGTGTGTTGAACTTGGAGTTCATGTGGAAGGAGAAAACTAGGAACTGGCCACTGGGGGCCAATGCAATTAGTGAGGGGAGATTGTGCAATATAATTAAAATGAAAGGAAAGAGGGAAATCCTGGGGGTAGAAAGGTCCAATGATTGAGGGGCTGGGAATGCAGAAATGTGGGGGCTGGGGACTGTTAACCAAAATAAAGGATATATGACAATGTTTTATGGGAACCTTGATTTTGCAACCCCCTAAAAATTTAATTAGAGAGATAGTAGAACACAAGTGCCAATGAGGATGGGGAGGGAGTGAATGCTGAGGGTTAAAGGTTTAAGCAGGGGGATGGGAAGGCGGAGTAGGGTTGGAGTAAGCAACACTAAGGATATATTTTAAAGTCTCACAGAAAACCACTGGTTTGAAAGCTAATTTTAAAATATCATTAAGAAAACTGAGATTGAATAGTTGCTCTTCATGGGTTGACAATGCTGTCCTCATAAAGCATAGATTATTAAATGAAAGACTCAATGCAATATCTGGAT
Organism: Mastomys coucha; assembly: GCF_008632895.1. Lineage (NCBI taxonomy): Eukaryota > Metazoa > Chordata > Mammalia > Rodentia > Muridae > Mastomys > Mastomys coucha. The sequence continues at coordinate 44,839,996 of NW_022196900.1, read as the reverse complement.
GCAGGATACTACCCTAAGATTTAGGAGACAACAAAAAGAAAAAAAAAATCCGTTCGAGGCCAGCAGCCTGGTCTACAGAGTGAGTTCCAGGACAGCCAGGGCTATACAGAGAAACCCTGTCTCAAAAAACAAAAACAAAAACAAAAAACAAACAAAAAAATCCGTTATTCATGGCTTCCAATCAAAACTAGATGGTAAGACCCTATCACTGAAGATACCCTACTCTTTGGTTGCAGGACATGGAAAACCAATCTCAAACTGACCAGGAAACTCTACTAGCTGGGTAGCAATAAGAGTGCTGGACACTGCTACACAGGCTGCTGGGGCGGGGTGGGGGGAGTGCTGAGGGAAAGCCTTCACCAGTCTTACCAAGCTTTGGGCCTGCATGCTACAATCCCAGTCTACCAAGCAAGACTGTAACATCAGCATGGAGTCATGAATGGGGTAGATTTGAGGTGTTTTTCATAGGAAGTATTTCATGTCGGGAACAGTAAATCTGTCACAAGCCCACAAAAGGAAGGAGGTCAAAGGTCCCAAAAGGAAGCTAATGTTTGTCTAACTGCTCATATTGCTACAATGGTTTGCAAATACTTACTTGTATACCAATAGATTTGTGCTGTTCTCACAGGGTATAAAAGGAGTTTGGTTTTGGTTTTGTTATATCTTACAGTAGGTAGTGATTAATATGAAGACTTGCAGCTGGTCAGAGTACAGGACTGAGTGATCGTGAGTGCTCAGCTGTAGAGTTATCCATATCACCATTCTCCCTCCCAAGGCTTAAGGAATATGGAAGCACAGTGGGCAGAGAGGCCATCTGAGTCAGGGATGTCATGGAGAGGTATGAAATGATGCCTTCTGGACATGACAACACTATTGCACATGAACTCAGAGCAGCTGTAGTTACCTGCACAAGACTTGCACAAGATCAACCTAGCCAAAATTCCAGCATGAATGGATGCCGAGCTCCCCAGTCCCACTCCTAGCTTAGACACTGTCAGCTGATGGCTGCTAGGGAAGGAAGGCCAAACCACTTCTCTCTGGAAACATGACTGGTGACAGGTAGCCTACATTAAATTATACTATTAAGTAAACTAAAAAGAAATACTAAGTGTGATGTCTTCTTGAAGATTATTTAAAAGACATACCATAAAGGCTATGGCATAAATACTATTAATATCAGTATTTATTTAGAAGGAACTTGGCTTTAAGATACACAAAGTTTGTTTGTGTCTGGCAAAGTCTAGTTAGTCTGCAGGTCCCTTCTCAGGCATGAACTCTGACCAAGATATGGCTAAGAAATTGTGGGAAAACTGTAGGCAGGAGATTATGTCTGGGAGGACAGTCAGGCAAGAGAAGGCTTTGAGGTCAGAGACATGCCAAAGGAGGAACTCAGATAAAAGGCTCCAAGAGGCTGTATGCTCAAGTTCTGCTTGAAGAGCTATCTTTAGTACTTACCAAAACAATAATAAACAGCAATGGAAAGTTTAAACAAATGTTCACTCCAGAAGTGAACCCACAGTCTTGTGTCTCTGTCTACCATTTCATGTGCCATCCTAGGTCCCTGTGTTGCTGTGCTGTTCATGGCATTCATACAACACAATCTGTAGAAAATCAAATGACCTGTTCAAATTCCCAAGTCAGTGCAGTATCAGGTAAAGGCTACCACTAATAGGAATCAAATATAACATAACACGCATTATGACAAACACTTATGAAACATACTCATAGACACCTTTCCTACTTTATTATTAAAGTTAGAGTCCCAACTAGCTACGACCTATTAATTTGCTCTTCAATAACCACATAATTCACCACAATAAGCACTAATTTGCTCTTGGAGATCTATAGGCCATTCATCCCAAATCCCCTTTAAGTCTACAAAGGCTCAAGTTCCTAATTTAAAAAAATCAAAATATTTGCATATAACCATTGCTTGTTTTCCTATCATGTTTTAAGTCATTTCTACATATTATACCAGATGTAATAAGTACTGCATAAAGAATTATTACATTGTTTTGTTTAGGGAATTATTGTATACAGATAATAACCTGTATATGTTCAGGCCAGGTACAATTTATTTAAAAGTATTAAAGTTAGTGGTTGCCAATCCTATAGTTACTGAGAGTTATCTGTGGGAGATGAGTGATGACTCGGTGGCTTTGTTTCTTCTCCTCTCTCTGTAGTAAAATACCCTGACAAAAGCAACTCAAATCAAACAGGGTTATTTCAGCTCAGGTCCAACAGAAGTCAAGGCATCAGAAGCCTGACAAAGTTGGCCACACTGCAATCTGGAAGCACAAAATGTTGAATATTTGTGTCAGCTTACATCATCCTTTTTGTGCAGTAAAGAACAGAGAATTCACAATAGAGGAACCTTGAATGGCTGAGAAGCACTTAAAGAAATGTTCAAAGTCCTTAGTGATCAGGGAAATGCAAATCAAAATGACCCTGAGATTCTACCTTACACCAATCACAATGGCTAAGATCAAAACCTCACGTGACAGCACATACTGGCAAGGATGTGGAGAAAGAGGAATACTAATCCATGGCTGGTGGGATTGCAACCTGGTACAACCACTCTGGAAATCAATTTGGAGGTTCCTCAGAAAACTGGAAATAGTTCTATCTAAAGACTCAGCTATACCACTCTTAGGCATATACCCAAAAGATGCCCCACCACACCATAGGGTTACATGTTCCACTATGTTGATAGCAGCCTTATTTGTGATAGCCAGAATCTGGAAACAACCCAGATGTCCCACAATGGGAGAATGGATACTGAAAATGTGGTTCATTTACACAATGGAATACTACTCAGCTATTAAGAATGAGAACATCCTGAATTTTGCAGGCAAACGGATGGAACTAGAAAATATCATCCTGAGTGAGGTAACTCAGACCCAAAAGGACATACATGGTATGTATTCACTAATAAGTGGATATTAGCCAAAAAAGCACAAAATACCCAGAATACAATACACAGAACTTACACAGAAGAAGGTTAACAAGCCAAAGGTCCAAGTGAGGATGTCTCAATCCCACTTGGAAAGGAGAAGAAAGCAATCACAAGAGTGAGGGAGGGAGAGAGAAACCTGGATGGGAAAGGGATAGGGAGGGGAAGAGGGGAACATGATCAGGTATTGGCTGGGAAGAACAGGACTGAAGCCCTGGGGGCCAGCAGAAAGAATACAAGCAACCCTGGGAGGTAGGAGGTGGGGGGACCATCTAGAATGTACCAGACACCTGGGAGTCGAGAGACTCTCAGGACTCAAAGGGAGGGACCTTAGATGAAATACCCTACAGTGAGGAGCAGGAACTTGGCATAAAGTGGAGGGATGGGGTTGCCATTGCAGTCAAAAACTGTGACCCAGAATTGTTCCTGTCTAGAAGAACTGCAGGGACAAAAATGGAGAGGAGCCTGAGGAAAAGGAGGTCCAGTGACAGGCCCAAAGTGGGACCCAGTTGAAGGGGAGGCTCCAAGGCCTGACACTATTACTGAGGCTATGGAGTGCTCACAAAAAGGGACCTAGCATGACTGCTCTCTGAACGGCCCAACAAGCAGTTGAAAGAGTCAGATGCAGATTTAAACCCAAGCAATGGACAGAAATTGGTGACACCTGTGGTTGAATTAAGGAAAAGCTGGAAGAAGCTGAGGAGGAGGGCAACCCTATAGGAAGACCAGAAGTCTCAATTATCCTGGACCCCTGAGATCTCTCAGACACTGAGCCACCAACCAGGTAGCATACACCAGCTGATATGAGGCTCCCCAACAAACATAGAGCAGAGGACTGCCTCATCTGGCCTCAGTGAGAGAAGATACACCTAACCCTCAAGAGATTTGAGGCCCCAAGGAGTGTCGAGGTCTGGTTGGGTGGGGGTAGGGGTTGGGAATTTCCTCTTGAAGGAGGAGTTGGTACAGGATGTGGAACAGTCAGAGGGTGAACTGGGAGGGGGATAAAGTCTGGACTGTAAAAACAAAAACAACAATAATAAAAAAAGCCCAAGGAATAATGCCACCCCTTTAATGTCCCCACCTCAATTAACCTACTAAATATAATCCTCATGGGGATGCCCAGAGGCTAAACAACCCTTCACAGATGTGTCTGGAAGCCTGTCAAGTGGGCAATGAACACTAACCCCCAAAAAAATGATAAAATGCTGGCCACAGAGGCATTGAAATAGGACCTCTGATCCCTAAAACCCAAAGAAAAACAGGCACAATGGCATGTACCTGTAACCACACTACTGGGACAGCAGAGACAGGCAGACCACAGGGCCTGGTCCAGGCCCTCCTGATAGACACGGCATTCACTGACTCTGCCTCTAAAAGCAAGGTGGAGAATGGCAGAGGGCAGCTAACATCAACCTCAGGTCTTCACACATATAAACATAAATACATAGGTGCATCACACACAAATACACACACATACACATCTCTACTTAATATCTTCTGTAGTTCTACATGCATTTCATTTTTAATATATACCATCTACAACATTCGTGTTCACAAATAAAATATAAAATATTAACGGGTAATGTTTTAGGAAATCTCTCACCCTTCCTGATTGGTTTGAATCACTCTCAGGTGGTGATAAAGAAGGTGTTCCTTGTGATTCCTGAAGTTTCTCTTTTAATTTTACATTTTCTTGTTCTTTTTGAAGCAGCTGGTCCTGAAGACTAACAACATTTTGCCGGAGCATAGCTTCATTTGATTTTGTAGTTTCAAAACAAATATGTAATTCATTATAAAGCTGTTGAAAAAAAGCAAAAGTTATATAATCAATAAGGCAAGTATGTGCATATTTACATGTATATGAATTTATATGGACATATGCCTGCCTTAAGTTATATTAATAGTCAACAACCAGACATAATGTATAAGTGATATAGCTAGATATCAACACAAATATATACCTGACACTCAAAAGGTAAAATGTGTTATTGTCCAGGATAACTCATAAGAAGAGTGTTATGTGAAAAAGAAAAGAGTCTAAGCTACATATACTCACTTGAAGGACTTCATATAAATAAAAATGGTTGTGAATAAGCAATGGCAATTCTACTACAATGGCCCAATGTTTCTAAATAACTCCAAAGATCACAGTAATGTGAAAATTTCTGTAATTTGTTAGAAAAGGACACAGAAGCATACTGCATATTACACTGGGAATTCTTTAAGATTAACTGATTTTTTTTTCATTTAGTATAAATTAGAGTCCATTTCTTAAGACAGACAAAAATTCACAAGAATGTAAGTTTTAATTCATCTATATACATTACATACATTACTATATATTTTTGGATATGTGATATAATTAAATTTCTAAAGCTTAAAATTTTAAGAAAGGCATTTGCATTCACTTTTCTTAAAGTTTTTAAAAACATAACTTTTTGTGAAAATATGACATCTGAAATCTTCTAAAACATAATTAATCAAAACATTTGGGGGGTCTGTAAATGATATCTATTACTATAGATACTTAACTAATTCGTTTCACTTTATAGCAAAAGTTAAACAATTTTTGCAAAATAAATGTTAAAGAATTTCAATTTACAAATTAACAATTTATGCTTTCCTTTGCCACTGCCTTTATTGAGAGATGTATGTCAATGGCCTTTTCACAGCTAATGCTATCAGACACTCTAAGAAGAAAGAAAGAATATTGACAGCTCGCAGGGACATCAAAGGGTCAATACAGGCCCAATAATCACCTATGCTACAGGTGCTCTCATGACTCGGTAAGAGCACCAAGAGACTAGAGCCAGGCTGCAGGGAGATGGTTGCGGTGAGGAGGAATGAGGAGAATGCGCCTTGCTCTAAGGTGTCACCTCTTGAGCTCTTCCTTCATACACACAAGGCTCTGGGTCTAGTCACGCAGGAAAATGCCCTCTGATTAAGCTCTTCTGTCTCTTCTGGCCTCACATTCTTGCTTCATCAAACAGAAGAGCAAAGACACTCTTCTGCTGTTCTCATTAAGATTGCTCAGTTGCACTCCTGTTCAGAAGTTTCACCAGTTATAGCTAGTCTGACTGGGTGGATAACTCTATACAGTGGAGCAAACTGTACTGTGGTGAATACTGCTTCAAAGCAATGAGAATAAACAAGCAAACAAAAAAACCTGGAAGAAAAGATCTAGACCAGCATGCTTCTAGGAACTGGGAAAATCCTTTCCTTGGATATTATTCCATATACAAATCTGCTGCTTAACTGCTCTTGTTTGATTGTGGCTGGACTTGTTCATTTCCTAGCAGGAAAACTACTCAGTAACATAAAGAAGAAACTGGAAATAGCCTAGGTTGAATAATTCAACTAAAGAATGGATAAAGAAAACGTGGCACATTTACACAATGGAGTATCACTCAGTTATTGAAAAATGGCACCATGAAACTTGCAGGAAAATGGATACAATGAGAAAAAAATCATTCTGAAGGTAGCCCAGACCCAGAAAGACAAATATGGCGTACACTCACTAATAAGTGAATATTAGCATTAAGTAAATGATTATCAAGTTGACAATCCAGGGACTCAGAGAGGTTAGGTAAAGAGAAAGGCTGAGGGTGGTGGGACACATGGATCTCCCTAGGAAGGTGAAATAGAATAGAGTTTGAGGATGGACTGGGAGCATGTGGTGAGAGCAGAAGGGATGGTGAGGTGGAGGTGGAGAATGTGGGGAGACAGCTAAACTTTCAGGGAGCATGAGGAGGCAGGTGCCAGAGACCAGAGACTGGATATCCCAGAGACTTAGGGTACAACTAAACACAATAGGTCTAAAAGATCAATGATGTGATTCCTAATGTTATTCTGCGATACTCATAGATCAGTGCCTTTTTCCAGTTGTCATCAGAGAAGTTTCCTCCAGCAGCAGACAGGTGCAGGTACAGAGACCCACAGGCAGATGCTGACAAACGAATATTGAAAATGTGATATATTAGCTGGCCAGTGGTGGTGCACACCTTTAATCCCAGAACTTGGGAGGCAGAGGCAGGCAGATTTCTGAGTTTGAGGCCAGCCTGGTCGACAGAGTGAGTTCCAGGGCAGCCAAGGCTACACAGAGAAACCCTGTCTCAAAAAAAAAAAAAAAAACCAAAAATAAAAAAGATAATGTGATATATTTATATGATGGAATATTATTCAGCTCTTAAGAAAAATATAAAAATTTCAGGTAAATCATGGAGCTACTAACAGTCATCCTGAGAGAGTTAACACAGACTCAGAGTGGAAGTCACTGTATGATTACTGTTATATGTGGATGATAACTTTTAGCCTTAGACATATGTTCTCTGTTTTCAATATTCACAGAGGTTAGGTAGCTCAGAAGGGACTGGGGGAGGTAGTAGAAGTGATTTTTCCAAAGAAATGGAAACAGAATATAGTGTTACAAATAGATAAAGAGGAAACTATAATAGGAGGAATAAATGGAGAGTAGAATAAGAGGGTGAAGAAAGAAATGGGGAGAGATAACAAATAATGACGGTCTCTTGAAAATCCATATGAAACCTACTTTAGCTTTCTAAAATATAGAAAAGGAATTTGAATGTATTTACCATATAATGAGGAGAGAATGCCCTAACTATGCATTATGTGTACCAAATAAAATCTTCAGGCCCATATGAGTTCCATACTGCTGAATAACTGGCCAAAGGGGTTCCATAACTACATCCCCCCAACACACACACCACTAATTATCACATACCCTTGCCCATGCTGTCATTTACCCTCCACAATCTGGCAGTAAGGCCCTATTGCTGAAGGGAACAAGTATCTACGTCATCACACTTGGAAAAGTCAAGCTGGTGCCTAGCTAGAAGCTTTACCCCTATTGACTAGTGTCCATAGTGTGGCAAGGTACACAGAACACTATCCAAGGAAAAAGCATCAATCTCTCCCAGCTACAAATTCTGGGACCCAGAACAGCAACCTACCTACAGGATACACTGGAGCAACAGCGGCACAAAGGGCACAGCAGTAACCAAGCACTCTATGTATGTATGTATGTATGTATGTATGTATGTATGTATGTATGTATGTGTGTATGTATTAGATTTAAAGCCCACCCCATGAGATATAACCAACACCTGACACTGTTAATGAGGCCAAGAACCTGAGACTAGATAGGTCAAGTGCTGGAGGAAAAAAACTGTTCTTCTACTAAATGAGCATAATAATTAAACAACCACTAATGACAAATTGTTGCACTCACAGATCAGTGTAATGCTCAACCCTGATCAGAGAAGCTTCTTGCAGTAGATAATAATTAACACCGAGGCACACAACTACACAATATGCATACAATAAGAGCTCTTAGAGCACTCGGTCCTTCTCTTTATGTCTGTTTCACATCCCTCCCTTAATGTTTAAGGAAGAGGAGAAAGATTGTAAGAGCCAGAGGGAGTGGATGGCTCTAAGGAAACAGCATCCTACAGACACAACAGTGCCAATGTGCATATGAATACACAGAGAAGGTGATGCATGTACAATACTTGCACAAATTCAAGTCAGAGAAAAATCCCTGCATGGGTAAGGGAAGTGAAACAAAGTCCTACTCCTAACTAAGAAGCAAACTCCTTATAACTGATACCTGCTGGGAAGTGAAAATCAGATGTCTCCACTGAAGTGACAAGCACCCTTCATGGTAGGCCTCAAGGTTAGGAGTAGGTGACGAACACAAAATGAATTCCATGCCTTTTTTAAAAATTGCTTTTTTGTTTATAGTTTTGTTTTTGTTTTGTTTCATTTTCTTGGTTCTTTTCTTTTTTTTTTGAGGGAGAAGAAGAAAATAGAATACATGATTGGGTAGGGAGGTGGAATGGATCTGGGGAACTTTGGGGGTGAAGAGAAAATATGATCAAAATATATTGTATGAAAAAAGTTAACAATAAAAGTTTGTAACTAAGAAAAGCATAAGCTCACATTGTGATGGCCCTATTCTCTGTGACAAGGAATATATCCATTGCCTGTGTATTACTGTGAAGGCTGAGAGCTCTGAGTCTGTGGCTAGAGACTGCTCAACCTCAGAAGCTACATGTCTGACATGTGTGGGTTGCTTCCCAACAGGTTTTGAAACTGTGAGCTGTGGTCTGGCAGAGCAGAGCACTGGATTGTCCCAGCTTCCTCTCTCCCCTGAGGGAGTTTACTGAAAGAGGGTCCAAGAGTACTGAAAGCAGTAGAAAGAATACCTGCTTCCCTTGGTCCTCCATGTCCAACGCACAACTCAGTCTCTGTTTGCTGACACATACTCCCTAATGCATTGGAGAATAGTGCTGAACCTGGACATCTGCTATCACTAGAAATACAAACTCATGGGCCTCTAGAGTAACTAGGAACCTGCTGGGCCCAGAAAAATCTCCTGGGGCTAGCACCAACTCCCTATGAGCATACAGAAGCCTCTCAACAAATACAGCTCTGAAGCTGACAACATACTTGCACCCATCAGCCTAGCCCACCTACACAGAGCATCAGCTATTGCACTGGGTAAAGAACATCCACAAGTTCTACCCACCACCGGCTGCCCCCAAAACTGTGGGGTTTAGAAACATAAAGTCATCTTTGACCTCCTCCAACCTCTCACAGTCTCAGCTAATAAAGAGGAACATTACTCTCACGATGTTATTTATATCAACTTAGTACACTGAACAAATTATATAAAGAGCTCAATACAGGCGCTTCTTTAAGGTAATAGAAGAATGAGCGGTGCTGAGTCTGTTGGCGTAACTAAGGAAACACGTGAGCTTTGCTGTGGGCTCCTTAATCAACTAGAGTACAGTGACTACTAACAAGAAACTCAGAAATAAAGAAGGAAATCCTTGAAAATGAATGACTGTGAAGACCACCTCAGTGTCACCTTAGTGTCTGTGCACATCGCCAATAAAATGATGCAGATTTTATATGTGCCTTAGATCACACATCAGGATCACACTTGATCCAATTATTTCTTATAATAAGTACTTTTGTACCTAGATGTTGCACAGAAGAAATACAAGTTCTGACTTACAAGTTGCTTTTATACTGTATTTTCAAGTTTTTCAATCTTACCATAGAAAGCTCACAAAAACTTAAATATTAACAAGTTAAACCACATAAAAAAGAAATGATACAAAATTTCTCAAAGCATGAGATCTGTTTTCCTAAGTTCGTACTTGTAGCTTCACATTTTTACAATAAAATAGTACCATACTTTTTGGTATGATATGCTCTCAGCCGTGTGAACGTCTTCCTGATTCTTCAGTACTTTCTGCGTGTCCATATTGAGGACCTGGAGCTGCTGGATCAGGTCTGCTTGCTGTGCTGTGTGTGCGCTGTTCTGCTTGTACAGATTCTGCAGCTCCTGCAACTCTTTCCTGTGCAAAGCAAGCAATAAATAGAGAAGCGTGAATACAGATCACCTCAGTTAAATAATTGTGTTCATCTAGGAGTATAGATTGGCTTCCTATTTTCATCTGTTATTTTTTATTGCAGGCAAACATATTAATAAATGAGATAATACATAAAGTACTTAATATTTATCACATACACCTAGAAAGTATCGACAGAACTACTGTGGCTTTCAAAGGCAAATACTTATCAATTTTCTTTTATAGCTTGATAGAAATAAAAATTCTGGATATATTGTCCTAGAACCACCTTCTTATTGAAATATAGTTAAAATTTCAGTTCTGTGAACTCATAAGCAGTGGTCCTTACTATAGTCATCAGATACTTTTAAATATAGGGTAAGTTAAGCTTTCATTTTACTTGAAGTATAGTGAAAAAATAAAATACATCAAAAGGTCTAATAAAGTTTTCAAACCAGCATGTAATTCTGGAGATGATCTGTAAGACAGCGAGGTACCACAGTCAGAAGGAAGGAAAACAACACAAGGCCATCCAGTCCCTGCAAACACCAGGTGAACACTGGTAAAGGGGGCAGACAAATGATCTAACCGAGGAGCTCCAATGCTCAGGGCCCAAGAGAGCGACACCTCTGGGATACAGACTTCCAGATCCCTGTGGTAGGAAATCTTGTGTAACATGAACCATATAAAAACAAGAAACTGTTTGGATATTCTATTTTGACCGAAAGAATAATTATAGAGGAATAATTTTAGGCTCGACCATTTAGTTGTTTAAAACATCTGTCATATAAAGAGACATATATCAACAAAATTACATTTTATTTTATATATTATGTAGAGTGCATTTAAAGTGGCATTTTTCTTATGTATAGCTTCAAAAATATGAAAAAATTTAAAATGAAGAAATATGTAAATAGTTATTCAAGACGGATAAAAATTAATATAGAGAAAATAAGCTCTGGTTTTTAGATATTTAATGCAAGAATCTTCTCAATTGTATTTATAAACATTGCATCCACACAAATACATGTGTAAAATCTATCTTCTACTGCCTTTCAGTAGTCATAGACTAATGAAAAGTGGGAATGTATAATAATAATATTCAATCCTTGAGGATTAGAGAATAAGGAACTTCACGGTGCCTCTAAGAAATATAATAAAGACAGAAAAACAGTAGAAATCCATTTAGACTGTGCTATTTTCTCTTACTAAATCAGAAATTTTAAGAAAGGAGATAGTAATCTTATGTCCACTGTGGACAGTGAGAGCCTATGTCAATAAATGCTGCATGTAGAAAGGGTGTCAGGAAGTTAAACTGTAACAGTCACAAGATAAAAACAAAAAGTATTTATCTTCCAGATACATCATCTATCTCTTAATAAGAGCAAGAATTCATATACATAAAATTATTTACATTAAAATTCAAAATATATGTATCATCAGTCACAACAAACACAGACAATATAGAGAAAGGAGATTCTCACATTACTGAGACCCTTGAGAATTAAATGTCAGTGTGAAGATGGGTGTGCTCTGTCTTACCTCTTACACTACTTTACAACCATGCTGTTAGTAAGCATGCTCTCTCTCTCTCTCTCTCTCTCTCTCTCTCTCTCTCTCTCTCTCTCTCTCTCTGTGTGTGTGTGTGTACATGTGTGTGTGTGTGTGTGTGTCTCCCTCCCTCCCTCCCTTTCCCTCCACCACTCCCTCCTTCCCCTCCTGTTTCTCTTTCTCTGACTAAATGAAAATCAAAAATTAAAAATAAGGAAAATACATCTGAGCCACTGGGAAGGCATGTATTTGACCCGTCTTTATAAGAAAACAAAGAAAAATAAACAGGAATTATAAAAAGTACGTGGGTCTGTGTGCAAGTCTGCGTGTGAACTGTTGCTCACAAGCTCGTGTGCTCCCTAGCTGTTGGCGCTATCTGCTGAGGCTACTGACTCTCTAGACATGGGGCCTGGATGCAAACACAGATCAATGCGGGTATGGGGTTGACAGGCTGTACTCCAGTATCAGATCCAGAATGGAATTCTCTCTGCTTCCCAGTCAGCAGGAGACATGTGAGCAGGTTACCTCCTACTGCAGCACATGGACTACAACTGCTTGTTCTTAAATGGCAGCATACCTTTCCCTCTGGGAAACTCGGGATGAAAAAACCATCCTTCCCCTCAGCTGCTTTTGTCAGGCATCCTAATCTCTTTCTTAAAGAGATAAGAAAAGTAAATAATTCCAGTTATTTTTAATTAAGAAAAATGCACTGTGCATAGTTAGAAGAAAAGGAAACAACGAGCAAACACACTGTTCTTGTTTAAATGGGGTCCTGATCTCTCAGTGCTGGGGAGCCCCGGTCCCCTAACTAACGAGTGCCACTCTAGTGCACACTATTCCAGATTTTCACTGCACAAAATATGTTACTATAGAAGACATATTGTTATCATTTGGAAGTATTAACAATATACATATATATAAGTGCTCATGCTGAATGAATAATGATATTCTAATAAAATTCAAAATTGAATACACTTGCCTGACCAATGTAATATCCATATCTTTCTGGAGAAGTTCCGTCTGTTTGTTGCTCAGCTGCAGTGACACAGCATTATATTTACTCTGTGCTGATTCTATTTCTTTCTTTGCTTCAGTCAAATTTTCTTCAAGGACCTAAAGTTAGAGCACTTGTATTATAACATAATAAGCATGAAGTATAAACAAAAGTGTATGATATTTATTTTATAAGATGCTGGGGAAATAAATGTTCTTACCAAAACTATATTTATGTTTTTCACAATAATTAAATTTTAACATATTTAAATATCAACCTTTAAAATAGTTTCACACTTAAAAAAAGAAAAAAGCCAATTTGGGAGAATTTTAGGTGAAAAACGTTTACAAAACTTATTTGTCAGAAATTTAGAAAAACTGCATGGAATAAAAATCAAGAACTTGAAACAAACCATAAAAGCTGCAAAAAGTTATTATTAAAAATAACATAAATCATACCATAAAATTATTTGTTAAATTAAAAAAAAGAGCAGAATTGCTTAAATATTAAGGATAAATAGTAGTTACCGCCATACTTGCTTCTGGTTTTAAGTATACAAACATAAGTTAGCTGCCACTGCACAGAAAACAAAGCAGTCCTCTAACATTTAAGACTGATACTATCCTCTGTTCTCCTGATGTTGTTAAATTTTTAACAAACAACCTTCAAAACTCATCTTTTGCCCCTAATAATTTTCTGTATCTTTCATTTTAAAACTATTTTTAAATTGTATGTATTTAAATATAAAAATTAATTTTCATTAGTATTATGAATAAACAAATATTTAAAAGGGGTATGCCTATATTAACATAATGTATTCATTATTTCCATAATGATCATCAAGCTTTAGGTTAAGCACTAGAAATCCACATTTATTCACCCACAAAAAAAGAACAGGTGCATTTATACAATAGTAGACAAAAAGAAATACAATGTCAGGAAGGAGAAAGGAGGAAAGAATGGGATTCCTTTTTCCTGTGGGAGAAAGTCTATGACAAAGGCCTGACATTCCTGAGTGAACAGGAATTCATCTCTGTATCCTGCTTATTCTGTTTGGAGGTAGCTAGATACTTAACTACAAAGAAGAAATTAATACAAAATACAGGATGTAGAAATGGTAAATCTGAAAGGTCTGTAACAGATAAAGCAAAATCACACACACACACACACACACACACACAAAAGGTAAAGAAGTTTGATCTCTAGTCTAGAGACCTTGTAAATTTTTTAAGTACACAGCTACTCATCTCAAGATTCAACTTGACCATGCTAAGTATGAGAGGGTTTCATAAATTGAACAAAGAAGCATTTTCAAACTGGGGGCCTTGGAGCCTCAAAATTGTGTAAAAGAGACAAATGAACATTAGAGTGAAATAGGTAACAGAAAAACATTCCTATGTAAAAATCCTTAGAAAATCTAAAGTTCAAGTGAAAATAAAGGGCCAGAGATGCTGCCCAGTAATACAGAACATGCTTGCCTAGTATGTTTGAGGCCCTAGGTTTGATCCACCAAAACTATTGTTGAAAATAGCATTAAACTACCCTTAATATCTTATCTTTATATTAAGAAATTAGTGGCTCTCTCCATCTTCATTAGAGAAGCTTCTATGTGCATTAGTCAGAGATTTACACAGATCCTCACAACTGGTCAACTCCCAGGGAATAAAAAAACTATAGACTGTTAAACTCTAAGGTGGGCATCTATGTTATACCCCATTCCCAAAGGCTTGGGGATCATTGAAGAGTAGGAAGCAACAGGAGTCAGAAGTGGTGGATGCCTGCAATGAAATGTTACTTGTTGAATATTAAAGGGCCACTGTTCATAAGCTGCAACAGGCATAAGGGCTGCACAAGATCAGGCCAGTCAAAATCTCAGCATGGGTATAGGACTTCCTAAAGTCCTGCCTCGAACTAAGAAGCTATTGGCAAATGAAGATCTGTGGGAGGACGGTGAGTCATATGTCTTCAGAAATTCAGTCCCTAAGGGTTATCATGCTGTGGTGGGTGGTCCCACATGCAAGCACACGCAGGCAGCAGTAGAAGGACTCCACGGACCAACAAATGACAGAATACACAAAATGAAAACAGGAAAATAGTGGTGGGAGGGGAAGCAATTGAAGAGAAGAGGATAGAGGGTAGACTTGATTAAAACACATTATATGCACATAATGACATTCTCAATAAAGTTACTTTTTTAAATGAAAAAAAAAAAGCTGACATGTGCAGAAAACTAAATTTAACCCATGCAGGAAGACTGCAACTTCAGGATTGGTCTGGGTACCTCAAGAGCACCTATCAGGAATAAGGCTGAACTTGAACTTGATTTGGACCTTTTACCCAGCATGCTCGGAGACTTGGGTTATATTCCCAGCCCTGGAGGAAAGAAAGAATCAAAAAAGGGAATACTTTGACAAACACACTAGCTAAAATAACAGATTCAGTGAGAAACAACTTTGAAATAGATAAAATAACCAAGAAATGAAGAACTGTGCTACTAATGTGAAAAAAGTTATACCTGATGCTAGGAACAGAAATAGAAAGGACACTTGAAAGGCTACTGGATCCAGCCAAACATTCTAAAGAACTTCAGCATCTAACGTGGAATATATTTGAAGAGAGAAGTGACAAGTATCTGTCCATAATGTATCATAGAGTAGTGAGATATGTAAGTATTACATGACAATTTCCCTCAGGAGAAAACAGCCCATTTTGGAAGGAACTCTATAAGACAGGGGACACTATAAGAGGAGATGAAACAACAGGATGTAAGGGAAGGTAAAATAGTCCAACCTGAAGGGAAGCTCAATAAATTATGGAGGTAACCAATGAAATAGTGACAGAAAGTTCCTGAAGCTCACTAGGTTCACTAGACTCCTCTCTCAAGAATACAATGTATACAGACTGCTGAGATGACTAGAGAGATGCTTCATCCCACCAGAGACACTTGCTCAAACACGTTCACTACTGATGTATTCATTATAGAAATTGAAAACAACCTAGATGCCCTTAAACATCTGTGATGAATGTATAAGGAAAATGTGGTACATTCATACAATGGAATTGTTACTCAGCCATTAAAAAATTGAAATCGTGGAATTTGGAGCTAAATGGATGAAACTAGAAAAAGAATCGCCCTAAGGTAGCCCAGAACAAGAAAAGTGGTTTCACTTATATGTGTATACTAGAGGTTGATTCTTGGATAAGAAAGCTACAATCCATGCGACCACAGATGTCAGGCATAGAAAGAGGGGCTAAATAGAACATATAGAGCTCCCTATGAAAGGGAACTAGAATAGACACTCGTGGATGGACAGAGGTAAGGGTGGGGCTGGAACTGGAGAATCAAGCAGGGAGGTGAGGGAGGAAGGATGCAAGGGAGGAAGTACTGGAAGAAACAGCTAAAATTAAGGGTCATTTGAGGATCAGTATAGAAGCCTAATACAGTAGAAGCTTCCTAAAATACATATATGAAGGTACTCTAAGTGAAACTGTCAAATAATGGGGGAGACAGAGGTCTAGCTAGACACTACTTGTCATCAAATGAAGCTTCTAGTAACAGGGGGACAGGTTGCATCTAATTGAGTTGTTGGCCAAAAGGGCCTCATGGGAACCCCCAAACAACTCAGGCTGTTGCCAAAGGTTATAGGTTGCTCTCTAAAAACTGGCAGTTAAAGCTCTATTGCTGAAGACAGCACCCACTTACTTCATGGAACATGGAGAACTTCAGCTGGTGCCTACCTACAGATTTCACCCTGATAAGCTGGTGTTCTTTGTACCAGAAGGTAGTCTGCAGACTACCAAAAGAGAAGTGTATACACCAACCCAGCCATGAACCTTTCAGTCTACAATACTATCCTGCCTGCAAGATGTGCTAGGGCAATGGTGGCACAAGGCTTCTGAGAGTAAGCAACAAATATGTGATTTGACTTTAAGGCCTTCTCCATGAACTGGAAACCATACCGGACCCTGTTTAGGTGACCAAGAACCTAAGACTAGATAGCCGGGAAACCTATGGTAAAGCCAAGTATTGCTACTCTATTAAAGGAATGTAGTGGTAAAATAACTTCTAATAACTTTAGGCTATATATATGATCAGTGCCTTGCTCAACCATCGACACAGAAGATTCTTCCTACAGCAGAAAAGAACAAGCTACACTCATATCCAGAAATATGGAAAAAGTGAGAGACCTTGGAATGCTCAGCCCTAAGTGGGATGTCTCCATCAAATCCCTCCCCTCAGAACTCAGGAAACACTGTGGACGAGGTGAAGAGTGTCAAAGCCAGAGGTAATGGAGGACATCAAAGAAACAACAACTACTAGACACATAAGACCATGCACATATGAACCCACAGAGGCAATATGCACACGGCCTGCATGGAGCTTCAAGTCCTCTGCACATATATTGTAGCTTTCAGTTTAGTATTTTTTAGACTCTGAAGTTGGTGAACAAGTGGCTCTCTGATCCTAGTGCCTTATCTTGGGTTCCTTTTTTTTTTTTTTTTTTTTTTTTTTTTTTTTTTATCCTATTGGTCCATACTGGTAGGATAGACAGATAGACACACACACAGGCAGGCAAACAGACAGGCAGGCAGGAAGGCGGATATATAGATATAGATAGATGTTACCATTCTCTCATTTGCTGTTTGTTTCTATGGGACTCCTCAGTGTGTGAGCAAGTGTGTTTCTGATTCTATAACTCTTTCTCATGCCTTTTCTTGGGCTCTTTTTCATCTATTTTTTTTTGTATTGTCCTATTCCTATGTTTTTTTCTTATTATTATCTTACTATATTATTCTATAATCCAGATTCTATAATCTGT
>NW_022196900.1:44811977-44822277 GCF_008632895.1 Mastomys coucha | reverse complement strand
TTTTTTTTGCTTTTAAACGCTCCAGGGATTATTTCATGAAGAGAGAAAGAAGAGACAGCATTTGATGGCAAACGCTAAGGGTACATGTCGGAGGAGGTAACAGACGGGGGCTGAGATCCCAGCACGTATTTCTCAGAGCAGACAACAGTCGGTGGTGACGGAGGAGGCTGAGAGCTCCTGGATGTGCCAGGCACTACAAGCCTTGCACAAGATGTGCCCATCCAGTGGGTAGCAGCCTTGACACTCTCCCTCAGAGGACAGCAGCAGCCCACACTCCTCACACTTGTAACAGCCAATACAGAAACTGCGATCCAGAGCAACAATTTTCACTGTCTCCTCCTGACCTGGTTCTGGCATGATGGCCCCACTACACACTGAGCATCGTGGGGCAAATTTCCTGTGGTAATCTTCAATGCAGTGGATCTGGCTGGTCAAGCCCACGGTGGCACACCACACAGGTGAAGCAACCAGGGTGGTAAGCCTTCCCCATAGCCCTCATCCCCATAGGATTTGGTCCAAGATGGGTTCAGAGCATGTGGAACATTTCTCCAGGGTGACCACATAGCAGCTCTCACAATATGCCCGCCTCTCCACAGCATAGAAGTGCTGGCCCCGAGCTGGGCCGGACAAGTAGAACACGTAAAGCAACCAATATTGAAGACACAACCCCAGCTCCATCATCAACCACATCTTCACCACAGCCACCACACTGACCAAAGTACTCCCCACTGGGCAGGTGGCTCATATCATGCACCAATTTCTTGGTCAGTCTCTCCAGCTCCTCTTCTGGAGGTTGGCTTAAGTAGCCCTGAAGCTCATGCCCACCTCCTCTTCCTCCTCCTGTGGGATTATGTACTGCAGAAGCTCCCTCCTTAATCCCCGGTCCTGGCTCTTGGTGGCTCCTATAGCCAGCCCCACCCCCCGACCCCCAGGCTTCATCACAACCTGTCAGAGGAAAGTGGGAGCCTGGAAGAGGCCTAGAAGCCTCAGAGGCTTCCCGCCTGGGTAGTCCACAGCCTCTCACAGGTTGAGCCACCTTCACTTGTACAGGGAAAGCAGGACCAGCTGGTGTGCTGCCATAGCATAGGAAGCTGGGGTAGGTCCACTATAGGGGGATGCTGGGAGCATCAGGGTTGGAACAGCACCTCCACTGGGCTTCAGGGAGCCTCCGCGGTAAGCATGGGGTTGGGGAGCTTCAAAAGCCTGTCTGTCTGGTCGCCTAGGTGCATGACTGCAACCCCAGTCCAGATCAGCCAACATGCTGATGAGAGAATTGATCTCAGCATCCAGACTTCCAGGGCAGATGACTTCCCTGTCTGGAGGGAGTCCCTGCAGGCGCTGGGTTGTTCCATGGGATCCTACCTAAGTAGGCCCCCGATCTTCCGGTACCCTCGGAGGCTGATAACATTGTTCAGGTGGGAGGGAGCAAAAGTTGACCCTGAGGTGAGGATGGAGTGTTGCTCCGTGGGCAGTTGCAGGCCCCAGGGCGCCTCTGGGCAGCGTTCTCCCCTGAGGGACTCTAGAGGGCTCTGGCTTCTTTCCGGGGAAGCCAGGTGGGCCTCAACATAGTCTTGAATAGGGTTACTCCAGCCCAGAGGTCAGGGACCCCCAAAAGCCCAGAGCCTCGATCCTTGAGCCCCTTCCCTCCCTTTCCAACCCATGCCCCGCTTGGGACTCACGCAAAGAGGATCTGTTTGTTTTCTAAGAGAGACAGAAAGGGAGTGATGGATCTGGATGTAAGGGGAGGTATGGAAAAACTGGAAGAGCAGAGGGAAAGGAAACTTCAATCAGGATATATTATATGAAAAAAACTATTGTCTTATTTTTTATTGTCTTATTTATTTATTTATTTTGATGTATGCATGTTTGTCACTATGTAAATATACAAAGTGCATGCAATACTGATAGAGATCAGAAGAGGGCTCAGATTCTCTGAAACTGTGGATGGCTATGAGCCACTATGTGAGTGCTGGGATTTAAATACAGGTTCTTTGTAGGAACAGCCAAGGCTCTCAACCACTGAAGCATCTCTCAAGAGCCCCCAAATTTTATTTTCTATAAAAGAAAATTTAATTAATTAATTAATTAATTAAAATGAAAGCATGACAAAACAAGCCAACAAGTTTTGAGGGTAATCCTCCACTTTTGTCTGAAAGGCAGTCATTGATAGCCCAGATGGTGTAGCAGAGGATGGCCTTGAACTTCCACTCTCCTGACAGCACTTCACAAGAGTGTGTGAATGGTTGGAACTAATAAGAGATTATTAAAATCAGAATACATGCTAATTGTAGAAACATGATTGCTTTTCCACATAGCTCAATGCAAATTATTGACTTCTTTCTGATGAATAATATTATTGAATAAAATAAAATGCAACCCAAATGAAGATGTGCCACATTCATGAACACAGAAAATCATGGTTATAAGCATAACAACTATCTTTTTCACATAGCAGTTATCTCTACATTAACTACAAATACAGGCATATGAACAACTGTAATGTTTTCATGTTAGAGCTGGTTTTCTAGAACTAAATGGCATGCTAGCCAGAACACAATAGTAACCCACAAAAGCTAGGAAAACTTTTTATTTGAAATTTAAAATGCAATCCTAAAACAAGAGAAATCAAATAGAACATAGAAACAGAAACAGACCCAGTCAAAATAATATATACTAAATATATATGTGTGTGTGTGTGTGTATGTAAAATAATATATACTAAAGTTTGAGAAAGTATCTTCTTTTTGATAGAAAGCTACTCTATTAAATGCTATTGGTACTATCCTAATTAAATAGAAACTTCCCAAATCTAAGCCATAAACATTTTTCTTGTCATATTTTTCTCCATCCAACTTATCTCTCTGTGACAAAGCTAAATTTTTATTGCTTATGTATTTCTACATAACACCAATGATATAAATTTCATGAAAGCCAGGTTTTACATGGGTATTCTTCAGTTATTTTGGTTGCAGACACATGCTCAGTAAATTCTTTCACTCTTAACTTTTACAGCAAATGTCAACTGAAACAGAAAGCTAATGATACACTTGTGTGCTGAATATGTTTAAATCCCCAGTAATTATCTCTTAAGAATTAGAAAGGATCTAATGAAGACAGCAGCAGCCAATATTCTGGAATTTCCTTAAACTAACTTAAATCGTAGACAAGAACAAACATTTCTCCTGGCTAAAACTCCACTGGCTATATATGCTGTTTGTACTTTTCAGGTCAAAGGGTATCATCATGGTAGCAGTTTCCAAGGACTACCGGCAACTGATGAGTGCTGAGAACAGAAGAAACATCTCCCCCAGGCAAGAGCACACCAACTAGTTATCAAATATATCAAATGGTCAGCCCTGAAAACATACACATGAGTATGAGAAAGCTGTATTTAGGAATATGCACGTATATGTGTACATACATTTGCATATAACAATTAGTGAAAAAAGATGAATTTAAATGAAAACAAGGAAAAGTACACAGGAAGGTTTGGAAGGAGGAATAGAAGTGAGGAATGCTGTAATTACAATTTTGAAGTTTTGGTTTCTTTGAAAAACACAGAAATATTATGGGATTGTGCTTTCATTTTAATCCCAGATATGGAGATATGGGGCTCTTGATTGTCCATAGTAGCTGACTACGACTTCTCTCGTGCTTTAGCAGGGCTGTGATTTTGCCAGCTTTGGACAGTTTCTGTGATTGTGTGACGTTTGGAATTTTGGGGACTTTTTAGAGAATATGTAAATGCTGGACTAAGGGCTGGGTTGTTGGCTGGATGTTGGAAGGTTATGTGGGTTGGTTGTTGGTTGCTGTTGGTTGTGGCTTGTTAAGAAGTATGTGCAAAGAAGAAATAATGGGAAGAAATTAGTTACCCTGACATTGAAGATGAAACTTTCCTTAAGGAACTCAACACCTCTAATCAGCAAGAAGTAGTTTAACAATCATGGTGCCCAATTTCTGACTTCTTACTTAATTCAGGGATCTCTTTCCTTTACTCTCTATCCTCTTCTCCCTTCCATCTACTGTTAGGGGATTGAAGGGATGGAAAAGGGGTGGAGAAGGGTAGAAGAAAGAAGAACCCACAAAGTAGCCAAAGTCTGGCTACACTTAGTATCTCAAAAATCAAAGAAATCATTCTCAGAACCTAGAGTATAACTCAAAATTCTTAAAAGCCTTGCCAACTCTCTCAGAAATAAACAGCAACAACAACTTAAAATCATGTGTCTGATGGTTTAAGGTAAAGTGTATGCCTATATTATCTAAGTCCAAATTTTATTGCTTATTATTTTTGTTATATATTTTGGAAATCTGTTAACCTAAAAAGTAATGAAGAAATGGGGCAGAGGATGAGATGGGACCAGATGAGGTGACGCAGGACACTATGGAAGCAGCCTAGGTCACCCATCAGATGCTACTACAAAGAATGAATGTGTGAGAGGTAGAACTGTCATCATGATTGCAGGGACAGGTGTGAGAGAGGACTGATGTGGATGGTGGATCATGTCATGGTCCACCATCACAGGGGTCATGTGCAGAAGCCTGGAGCCTGCACAAATGCAGACTGTACACACAGCCTTAACACTTCCTGGGATCACCTTGACTCTAGGTAATGATGAAAGCATAGGGAAAAAAAAAAGGTTCACTTCTTGGATTAGACCTCCTAGAAGGACCACCATGGTATGTGATGCCACTGAGGACCATGTGTGGGTCAGTAGTCCTGATGCAGCCAAGAACCAGGCTGATGTTGGAGGCCCAAGTTACCACCTAACTCCATTTGGATGTCCATGGTTAATGTTTGGCCTGAATCCATGCCAATATCTATGGGATGTGCTGCCAATGGGGGACATATTGATTGGAGTGGCCTGCAATTGCCCCCGGAGGCCATGGTGATGTTCAGGCCTATACTGCTGCCAAGAGCCATATCAGAGTCTGTGGTCCTGCTGTAGCCAGGGTTTATGTTGATGTCTGTGACCTGTGTTACCACCAAACACCAAGTGGGTTGTCACTGATCTAAGCTGCAGCCTGAGGACATAGTGATGTCTGAGGTTAGGGCTGCCTTTGAGGGCCTTGTCTAGGTCCATGGCTTCTACTGCAGTTGGGTGCAATGTTAATGGTCTGTGCTGTGGCCAGAAACCATGTAGAGGCCTATGATCCATGTCCCCTGTCAATGAAGAGAAAGAAAAACTGCTTTAGCAGCAATGTCAATGACTAAGGATGAAAAGTTGAGAAAGAAGGACATGGAAGGCTTCCTAAAGATCCTGGACCTACCTCAGGACCTGCCTCCACAAAAAAAAAAAAAAAGTAACTGCCTAAACAGGAAGCCATTTTAACGAACTTTTAAAACATATGATAAGGATGCTGAAGTTAGCTCTGCACAATTGATGCCTTCTGGTGGGGGTATGGGAAGGGAAAGACTCCTTTCATTAAGAGGTATATCACTGATAGTTTGACCATGCTCCATTGAGAATATAGATAGTACAAATTGGACCTATCTTTTGTTTTGTTTTGTGTTTTGTTTTAAAGGGAAATCTCATGATATCTGACTTAACAGTGACAGCCTTGACACAAAACATACAAGCGATGCAAGCAAATAGGCAAGAAAATATTAAAAAAAATCAGAGAAATAAAACTTTATAAAAGCTATCAAAGAATACAATAAATACATTGAGAAGGCATATACATACTGAAAGGGCTTGCAAATTATATATATGTTAAGGAGTTGTACATCTAGAATATATAAAAAAATTACCTAACTATAAAATATCAAAATAAAAACTAACATAATTTCATTTTTTGAAAATAGCAAGAAACTTAAATTGACATGACCAATTGTAAAATGCAAATTTCTCAACTAAAGGTTCAAAATTACTATGATTTTCATCAGAGATATAGAAATCATAGCGAGAGTGTGGAATCACCTCACACACAATAGAACAGCAACCACTAAAATAAGTATGAGGAGGGATATGGAACTGCTGGAAGCCCTCTCTTGTTGACCAGACTCTAACACTGTGGCAAGCAGCATAGAAGTTCTTCAAAACATTAAGAACCACATGTCAGTGGTGTCACAGGCCTTTAAATCCCAGCACTCAGCAGGCAGACACAGACAGATCTCTTTCAAGGCCAGACTTGTCTAGAGTGAGTTCCAGGACAGCCAGTGCTATACAGAGAAACCCTGTCTCAAAAAAAACCCAAAAAGCAAAACAAAATATGAATAAAAAAGAACTAGCACATGCATAGTGTCAGTGTGCAGGGTCTTGAGAGTGTACTTACTTATCATTTCATGGCAGCATGATTGATAATACCCAAGAGATGGAAGCCATCCAATAGCACACTGACATCAAGTAATGGACAAATGTTTATAGACATACAACGAGATATTGAGCAGTTTAAAATGGAAGGAAATCCTGTCTGATATGAGGACCTGGCTAAACCTTGAAGACCTTATACTAACTGAAAGGAACTAGTTACAGAGACAAAGGCTAAATGGTCTCACTCACATGAGATATGAGGTATATGGAGTAGTTAAATTCTAGATATAGAAAGTAAAATAATGGTTACTTAATGACACTGTATTTCATTTCAGAAGGAAGGAAATCTCTGGGCATTAATTTTACTGCAACATAAATACATTTTACCAAACTGCACAATGTAAAATAGTTAAGATGATATTTATGTTTGTTTGCTCTTACCATAATAATATAAGAAAAATTTTTGACATTTACTGTAAATCCAGAAACCTTGATTGTATCACAAAAAGTATACAAAGGCTATAGTTCCTTTTTTATAAGATATCTAAGATTTTCATACTCTTAGAAACAAAAAGTAGAATCACAATTGTAGAAGACTTGGGAACAAGAAATGCAAGGTGAAGAGTCCACTGGATGGCTCTATAAGAGCATGAATGTAGTTGAGTGTACAACTCAAATGATCATTAGAAATTATGGCCATTTTATCCTACACATGGTACAACTGATAGTTCTGGCTGTCCATAAGTCTACTAGATAGCCCAGGCTCACCTTGAAACTTCAACACTATAGCCTCAGGCTCTTGAGGGCTATAATTACAGGTATGTACCTATGCACTTGATCACAGATATTTCTAACTCAGCAAATGACTCAGATTGAACTAAATCAGACTTTTGAGCAGCTAAAGCACCAAGATACTGTCCACAATAGGACACTCAACTAGAAATTTTTACTGCCTATCAACTCAGGATAGCATGAATATTAACAGACATATCAGTAATGAGATTAAAAAGAGAAAGAGAAAAGAAGAATATTGCAGAAATACAAGCTGAGTTGGTCACCCACCCAAGCCCAAACTCTGAAAAACAACATATGAGGACACACTCTTGCCAATCTAGCCCAAACCACCACAAAATAAATCAGTAAAGCCAGGAAGCCCTGGGATGGAAGCAGGAAGGAATTGTTATCCCAAGTCACTATAATTTACACATTTCAGTAAAATAACTACAGAATGATAAGACATGCAAGTAAGCATCTAAGTGTCATCCACATAAGAGGAGGAACAGAAATATCTATGAACTGGTGAGGTAGGTAACAGCAGAGTTAAAACAACCCTAAAACTTAAAACCATAATCAAGTAAGTATAGAAAAAGTCTCTGACTCTGTTGCTTGCCTTTGAGACCCTTCCACCCTACTAGATTGCTTTGTTTTTTTAGATGTTCAGATTGTCTATCATTTTATTGCATTTAGATCTTACATATTTTCCTAAGAAAAAGACCTAAGTATTTTAACAGCAGGGCTTAGCAAACTTACTATAAGTAAAGTTTTGTTGAAACATGAAAACAAACAAACAAATACAAGAGTTATCTAAAAATAAAATAGTTAAAATATCTAGGTCAAATTCTGAAGTTAGAAAAGCACAATAAATTTAAATAAATTCAATACAAGTGTTTAGCCTTAGACATTAGCTGACAAGAATAAAGACAACCATCTTGAAGATAAAGATTAAAGAAAAAAAATATCAGACTTAGAAAAGTATTGGGCAGAGACTACCAAAAATGAGAAAAAAATGTTTGAAGAGATTATGGTTAAAAAATGCACAACCATAAAAAGGGCCTCTACATTCCACAGAGCTCAACAAATGTCAAGTGTCACAAGTGCAGAGAGATCCATGTATGCATCACAGTAAAGAAGCCTTCATGTGTCACAAGTGAAGAGAGATCTATGTATATGTCACAGTTAAAAAGATTAACACCAAAGACACAGGGAAAATCTCAAAAATGGCTAATTTTAGATGCCTAATTCTAAGGCATCACTTAGAATTACCTAAATATGATTAACAAGCGACTTCTCATTATAAATAAAAAGGGATAAAGGCATTAGGATAATATATTAAATGTACTTAAAGAGAAACTCATGTCAAGCCCAGTATCCTATATTTAATAAATCCATCATCTGAAAATGAAGGAATGAATGACATCAACCAAAAGACAAAGAAAGTTCAAGTACTCTCTCTCCTTTAGAAACACTAGATAAGTAGAAGTTTCCAGGGTATAGTTGAGCTCTGAAAAATACTCAGACTAAAGCCTGAAAGGCAAATGGAAATGGGAGCAATAAATTTACTAGGTTTTTACATTTGACCTTCTACATATCCACTCAGGTAACAGGTAATCTGAAGGCTGGGAATTGCTAAAACAGTAGTAGTCCTAAATTAGTAATAGGTGCTATTTACAAGAAATCAGGTTTCTGGTTCTTTAGGGTGTAAAACAGGACTTACTCAATATCTAGGGCAAACTACCCATGGTACTTGTCTAGAGACACCCAAGGAAGTGACAAAGGGCAGCTTTCCCTAACTGTAATTTAAAGCACTACCAGGAAAGATGTGAAATACTACTTATAAAAATCAACAAGATGAAATAAAAACCACTGATGCTAGAAAGAAAGTGTTATAAATCTAAACATGCAACAGAACACCCAAGGAGTAGGAGTGATAGCCCATGGGCTATCATCTTGGATACTGGGCAACTTTAAACTCATCCACACAGGGGAATTTATGAATCAGCCATCACTCTCAAATCGTACTAGCTGCTCAGAAAAGCCCCTGACCCATTGACCCTCTAGCTAACCTTTGAAGATGGCACTTTTGTGATGAAATAGGAAAAGCAGGAAAAGAAGGCCTGAGCATAGAGGTAAGCCAGAGGCTCAGAAACTGGTTTAAGGATGTGATTGGGTGTTTGAATTGTTAGTTCTAACTCTTAGCATTCAAGAAAAGTCCTATTATTACATTCTCCCAACCCTGCTTTGTTCTTCTGTGGGGTTTGTTTGTTTGTTAAGACAGAATTCCATTCGGTACTACAGGCTGGTATACTACTTACCACGAAGTAAATTGCCTCACCCTCTTTATGCTGGAACCCACAGGTTAGACCACTACATTCATCCAACTGAACTTGAGTTAAATGAGAGATTTCAGTGGCAATTTGTACTGAGGAATATGACCTTTGTAGACTGATTGTAAAAATAACAAAATAAAGCAATTATTTCAAGAATTAACAAAGAACTTCAACCTTCAAGCAGGGGCAGAAACTTATTTCAGATGCTACCAGTTACCATAGCAAATGCTTGACTTTCAGTAACACAGCATAAGAAGCCACCAAAAGCAGCAAGAAAGCATGACCCCTGTTGAAAGGAACAGGATACTGAGACATCACACCTGAGGAATTCCACATGCTACACTACCAGGCAGTAATATTAAACCAAGTATGATAAGGATCACCAAGAGAAAAAGAAAAAATGGAATCTTGCATATATAAATGAAAAGAATATAAATAAGTAGAAGATATTTAAAAGAATCAAACAGAAATTCGTGGTGTGTGTGTGTGTGTGTGTGTGTGTGTGTGTGTGTGTGTGTGTACTGAACTGAAAACTTTACCAAGAGGTTAAGAGAAAACTGAGCAGGCTCTCATGGTCAATATCTCATCCAGGCAACAATAATATAGAGTTTATATAAGTCACCTATGTGCTTCAGGAATGAGAAAATATTTTCTGAACTACACACACCTCTACTACAACCAAGTTCATGTGAATATTGCAAATAGTTTAAATGAATCTAGCTGATAAAATTAAACTAAGCAGATAAATAGTACAGATACATAAGAAATATTAAAAAAATCAAACATAATTTTCTCCAAATTTACTATTACCACAATGGCACCAACTGAGTGTGAACTAGATAAGGTCCCAGAGAGAAAACTCCAAAGAATTAATAAAAGTATGGCAAAAAAAAGAGAAAAGGAAAAGAAAGGAAAGAAAAGGAGAAAGGAAAGAAAAGGAGA
>NW_022196900.1:44789854-44811873 GCF_008632895.1 Mastomys coucha | reverse complement strand
AGGAGAGGAGAGGAGAGGAGAGGAGAGGAGAGGAGAGGAGAAGAGAGAGGAGAGGAGAGGAGAGGAGAAGAGAGAGGATTCTCTTATTGAGAACCCAAAAGAGCTGAATGGAATGAAGAAAACAACTCAGAATGGGAAAGAGGAATTAAACAAAGAAAAATGATAAATAAAAACCAATGTGAAATCCTAGAAATAAAAAAATCTCCCTGTAGAGTTTCAGCAGTAGAATGGATCAGAGACAGGAGAGAATATCTGAAAGCATGACAGATGAACTGGAGCAATCAGACCAGGAGAACAATAAATAAATAAATAAAAAATAACAGAGTACCTGTGGGAATTCCAAAACATGGTTTATGGTTTATTCTAAAGAGGCCAATCCTATGGACAACAGGCATAGAAGAGGAAGAAAAATCTCATTCTACAGGCATGGAAAATTTTTTAAAAAAAGAATCCTAACAGAAAGTGTCTCATTTAGGAAAGGAGATGGCAATGTATATACAGGGGACATTCAATATTACAAGATTAAGAAAAGGACTTGGCATAGTACAATTAAAACATTAAATAGAATACATAAACCATATTAAAAGCAGAAAGACAAAATAAATCAAGTCTCATATAAAGGCAGACTTATCAGAATAACAGCAGCTTACTGGAATAAACTTAAAGACAGAAAGATCTAGAGAGATATATGTCAGGTCCTGAAAGATAACTGTCAGCCCAGAGTGCTATATACCTAGGAACACTATTTTTCATAAGGAAAATGAAAACTTTCTTTAAAACATTTCATTCTATTGAAAACTAAAAGTAGTAGACAGATTTCTAGATGTGTATGACCCAACAACTTAAACTGAGATGAGACAATTTAATCAGATCTATAAAAAGTGGTAATTAAAAATATCCCAATTAAAATAAAAAAAGTCCAGGTCCACAAGGATTCTTTAGTAAATTTTATCAGAACTTTAAAGAAAAACAATACCAATATTTCTCACAAATATTTCATAAAATAGGAAAAAAAAGGAACACCAACAGACCCTTTCTACTAAGCTAGTCTTCATTCTGATATCAAAAGCAGATAAAAAAAAATACAGGTGAATATCCCAAAAGAGCTTAGAAATAAAAATTATCAATAAAATACTTTCAAACCAAATTGAGAACACATCAAAAAGATCATTCACCCTGATCAGGTTGGGTTGATTGTAGAGAACCAGGAATGTTTCAAAATACATAAACCAATAAAGGTTATTACATAAATTAGCATAAAACAAAATCATATAGTCTCTCATCCAACATCCACTCATGATAAAGCCCTGAACAAACATGGAATAGAAACATATTTCAACAAATAAACACTGTATGTAGCAAACCAACAGCCAATATGTTAAATGTAGAAATAGTCAAAGCATTTCATTAAAATGAGGAACAAGTCTTTATACTCATTTTATAATTCCTGACTTTAGGAATTATTCTACATGAAATAATTTCAACATGAAAGCAAAGTTTTTATAAGACATTGGCAACTGATGTTTTAAAATTCAAATTAAATTGGCAAAGATTAGGATAAAAAAATTCAATTCTCATAGCAACCAAAAAAAAGTATCAATAGGCATATATACATACACAAAATGAAACAAAATGCACACTACACTATAAAAGCAATAACTAAATACAAAGGAAGAAAAAGACAGAGGAAATGAGGGGCAGACAGATTGCTATACATTCACAATAGAGGTAATGAGGGACAGACTGAAGACATTCATAAAAGATATAAGAAAATTGTAAAAGATAGTTTTTCTTGTCACTCTACTCGTGAAATAAAGGAACTAAACTCTCCACTCAAAAGAAATGCATGGAAAAGATGGATAAATAAAATATTACACTATTATATTACATTATATTAATTACCTACACAAGATTCACTTTGGATCCAAAGATGAGAGTAAGAAATAAAAGGAAGAGACATGTGTACTGTGCAAACAGAGCCAAAGTGCTGAGGTGGAAAGGGTTTGGTGAGAAATACACACTATAAGAAAACTGAGGAGGAGAGGAAACTCCACTCCTAGGTGCTCTAACACTCCCAGGATCCTAAGATCAGAGGTGAGGAGGACACAACATCTGTCCCAACACCAGGAGTAACTGGGACCAGTGGGACCCAGGCACACAGGAACCCTACCAGCCCAGTGACATGGGTTGCTTCCGGTCTGTCTGGGCGGGTGCCCTAAACAGACCTTGGGTGCAAGTTCTGCAGCCAGTCCCACAATACCCAGAGGAAGCTCTACTCCCAGGCGCCCTGACATGCCCAGGATCTTAGGATCAAAGGCCTGTGTCCTGAGCAGATCTTGGGCACAAACTCTGCAAGGGGTCCCATAATTCCCAGAGGATGGTGTATTCCCAGGCCCTCTAATAAGCCCAGGATCACAGGATCCTAGAATCACAGGATCACAGAGACAGCTTGACTCTGAGGAGTTCTGACACAATCAGAATCACAGGAAGGACAGGCCCCAGTCAGATTTAACCAAGACAGGTAGCACTAAAGATAACCAGATGGCAGGAGGCAAGTATAAGAATATAAGCAACAGAAAACAGGGTTACCTGGCATCATCAGAACCCAATTCTCCCACCATAGCAAGTCCTTGGACACACCATCACACTGGAAAAGAAAGATTTGGATTCAAAATCACTTCTCATGATGATGACAGAGGACATTAAGAAGGACATAAATAACTCCCTTAAAGAAATACAGGAGAATACAGGTAAACAGCTAGAAGCCCTTCAAGAGGAAACACAAAAGTCCCTTAAAGAACTACAGGAAAACACAATCAAACAGGTAAAGGAAATGAACAAAACCATCCAGAATCTAAATATGGAAATAGAAACAATAAAGAAATCACAAAAGGAGACAACCCTGGAGATAGAAAACCTAGAAAAGAGATCAGAAGTCATAGATGCAAGCATCACCAACAGAATACAAGAGATAGAAGAGAGAATCTCAGGGCAGAAGATACCATAGAAAATAGTGACACAACAGTTAAAGAAAATCAAAAAGTAAAAAGCTCCTAACCCAAAACATCCAGGAAATCCAGGATGCAATGAGAAGACCAAACCTAAGGATAATAGGTATATAAGAGAGTGAAGACTCCCAATGTAATGGGCCAGTAAATATCTACAAAAAAATTATAGAAGAAAATTTCCATAACCTAAAGAAAGAGATGCCCATGAACATACAAGAAGCCTATAGAACTCTAAATAGACTGGACCAGAAAAGAAATTCCTCCCATCACATAATGATAAAAACACCAAATGCATTAAACAAAGAAAGAGTTTTAAAAGCAATAAGGGAAAAAGGTCAAGTAACATATAAAGGCAGGCCTATCAGAATTACACCAGACTTCTCACCAGAGACTATGAAAGCTAGAAGATCCTGGGCAGATGTCATACAGACCCTACAAGAACACAAATGCCATCCCAGGCTACTATACCCAGCAAAACTCTCAATTACCATAGATGGAGAAAACAAGATATTCCATGACAAAACAAAATTTGCACAATATCTTTCCACAAATCCAGCCCTACAAAGGATAATAGAGGGAAAACACCAACATAAGAAGCAAAACTACACCCTAGAAGAAGCAAGAAAGTAA
Organism: Mastomys coucha; assembly: GCF_008632895.1. Taxonomy (NCBI): domain Eukaryota; kingdom Metazoa; phylum Chordata; class Mammalia; order Rodentia; family Muridae; genus Mastomys; species Mastomys coucha. The sequence continues at coordinate 44,808,235 of NW_022196900.1, read as the reverse complement.
TCTTTCAACAAACCCACACAAACATAATTTCACCTCTAACAACAAAAATAACAGGAAGTAATAATTACTTTTTCTTAATATCTGTTAATATGAAAATTAATATTACCAACTTATCCTAATAGATTCAAATTCAAAAGTATGAGGAATTAGAAATTTGTTGGCTATCATCTGGTGGTCTCTCTAATTTGGTAGTTGGAGAAATAGGTCCAATATTGTACAATCCATCTACTCTTTCTGCTTGTTTGTACCTGACAGTGTCTTACCGGGGTTACCACATAATGGTCTTGAAACCCTGCTTCTCCTATCTCATCCTCTCTATTAATAGAATTGTTTATTTGATGTCTTTACACTATACTATGGTTTTCAGAACAGCTTATATATTTCAAATGTATTTATAAAGCCAAAAGAAGCATAAACAATTAACTTGGGTAGAGGCTTGTAAGAGAACAACAAAGAGTGAGACTGAATGCTTTGCTTGATGTTTGTAACTATTGTATCAATTTTGAAGAAGAGGACATCATAAGTTACTCTTTCAGCTGAGATGAATGCTTTTCCAAATTATCACAGCCAATGAACCAGATTCTTATCCTCAACTAATGCCTGTGCCACCCTCCAAGCAGAATCATTGTTCATTGAAACAATTGGTGAATGACTTCATGGATAGACCATCTTAATAGACACACCATTTCTTAAATGAATGTAACCTGTTCTCTGTGGACTTAGAAAGAAGACAATCACTCAAGTCAAATAACTTTGACCATAGCAGGAAACCTGCATCCAAAAATTGTGCCAACAATTCACTCCTTGTCACAGCAGAACTGTCGACTCTCAGTTTAGCTACGATGGAGGTAAAATCCTTTGGTGATGTGAGGGTCATTGAAGTACAGCCTTATTACAATGAACTCCAATGTCTAAAACTTGTTCTTATTTTGGGCTTGTACCACAGTAAGAGCCAAGATTTTAAACTATACTAAAAACAAAACAAGCAAACAAAAATACTTTATCTATTTATGTTCATTTAAAAAAACTAGTAGTGATATATTATTTTAAAATATACAGCTAATATGTTTGGAGTTATTTAAAATTTATATAGAGAAAAATGTATGTATTTTCAGTATTGCTGCAGACAAGCATCTACATAAGACTGTTTGATTGTTTGATATCAAACAACTTTTATAGTACTCATTTTTATTCTTACAATATTTTATAAATTTTAAAGAATATGACAAAATAAAAAAAAAGGTATTGCAGGTATTGAAGGGGTCTCTGGGAGGAGTTGGCGTACAGAAGGGAAAGAAGAAGGTGATGTAATTCCATGTACTTAGAATATGTTTTTAAATGTTAACAAATTTAGATAAACTGAAATTATATATCTTTTCTCATCAGAATGCAATAAAACTTAAATGAATTTTAAAAAAGAAAAGAAAACTGAGGAGGCCCTGGAGATAAACAATCAACAAAACTGAAAATATATGCATTGTATATATTTCATCTTTCTTCTCCCCTTTAATGAAACCTGGCTTTTTTGTAGAAAGGAAAGACTGATTCTAAAATTCATGTGCAAATAGAAGATGCTGAGTATAGCCAACTTTGGGAAAAGAAACACACCCAATATTTGAAATTAGCTACAAGTTTCCAGTAATCAAAGTAGTTTGGCTACTAGAGACTAGATGTATAATCAAAGGAACAGAACTGAGTTCCAGAAATTATGTTAAATAATATATTAAAAGGATGCCAAGATATTTATTGGTATTTGATGGGTAAAAGACAATCTATTTTTCTTTTTTTAAAATCTATTTACTTATTATATGTAAGTACACTGTAGCTGTCTTCAGAAACACCAGAAGAGGGCATCAGATCCCATTACAGATGGTTGTGAGCCACCATGTGGGTGGGATTTGAACTCAGGACCTTCAGAAGAAGAAGGCAGTGATCTTAACCACTGAGCCATCTCTCCAGCCCTCTATTTTTCTTTTGTAGGCCTTGGTTTTTTGTTTTTTTGTTATTTTATTTTTGTAGTAATGGGGAACTAAAAGATTTGAGTGAATAAAGTTGAACCTGTATCCCATACCACATTAAAAAGTTATCAGTAAGACAAAATGTTACTATTTTTTTCTCTTATACAGAATCTAGGGGTAGGGTGTGTGTGTGGGGGAGTGTGCATATGTGTGTGTGTGTGTGTATGTTTGTGTGTGTATGTATGTTTGTGTGTGTGTGTATGTATGTTTGTGTGTGTGTGTATGTTTGTGTGTGTGTATGTATGTTTGTGTGTGTGTGTATGTTTGTGTGTGTGTGTGTGTGTATGTGTGTGTGTATGTTTGTGTGTGTGTGTATGTGTGTGTGTATGTTTGTGTATGTGTGTGTATGTTTGTATGTGTGTATGTTTGTGTGTGTGTGTATGTTTGTGTGTGTGTGTATGTATGTTTGTGTGTGTGTGTATGCAGAGAAAATATTTGTTTGGGGGAAGACCAGCCAGATGGAGTAGCTAGAATGCTGAAGCGAAGGGGCAAATAAAAGTTAAATCAGAATAGATTAAAAGAACAATACATACATAATATACTAAACTATAAAAGTAACATATAGGATCCAGTCTTATGATTTTTGATTATAAACTGGTTTCTTGTACCATCCCAAAAATTGAGTAGCAATAAAAAAATTAAAGTAGACAAGTGTCATAAAAATGAGAAACTCCTTTCTGTTTAAAGGACCATCATTAGCTCATAGCAGTGTAAGTGAACAGACCCAGCTGTTAGAGAAGCTAAAGTAGAATTATACAAACTCAGTAGCATAAATCAAACTTGTATAATATAGCAAGATCATTTTTGTTGTTGTTACTCTACTTACTATATATATAAAAAAAAAAAAACCCTAAGAAAGTAAAGCTCAGTCCAAAACCCTCAACAAAATAGTGTCAAATTCTCTATCTAGTGAGGGGCTTATATCTAGTGCATTTGCATAGACAATTCTACAAAGATATGCAAATGACCAGTAACACATGAAAAGATGCTCACATCATTATCATGATGCAAATTAAAATCAGAACTGGAGATATAGCTCAGTGGTAGAACATTTACTTATCATGCACAGGGCTTGAGATTCAATCCCCATTACTACAAAAAAAACAAAATAAGGCCCCAAAAAGAACACATATAATGAGATACAATTTCACAACTATCACAGGTTTACCTACAGTCAAAGAGGCAGACAATATTGTAAACAAAGATACTTAGAAAAAAAAGTGTAGATAGCTATTTAGAACAGAATTAGGCAATTTACTCAAAAGCTTAAAAGCAGTTACCATGTAACCTAAAACTCTCACTATAACATGGCCCAAGACATATAAAAGTAAATATGTACACCAAAAAAATAAAATAAAATAAAATAAACATGAACATAGGAGAGAAAGTTAGTATCTTTTCCTTAGCTATGATAGGGTTTATGGCTAAGACCCATGCACAAATTAACAAGAGCAAAGCGAAAGCATCTAGAGGATTATATAATATTATATTCTGCATTTATGCCTGGTAAAATAACAATTCTCTCAAAATTAAATTATAAATTCAACATGGTATCATTTGTTTCTTAATGTGACTTACTAACAAAATTGTTCTTAGTGTTATATCTTAGTGAAGGTATATAAAGGCTTCATTTTATGACTTACCAAAAAATAAAGGAAAAGACTTTATTATTTAAATTACAAACTACAATGCCTCAAATCACAAAAATAACAGTCTATAAACAAACCCATCATACAAGGAAATTTGAAAAGAGAAAATAAATCCCAAAAAAACAAATTATTAAATCTGAGAGGTTTTTTTTTTTTTTTGGTTTTTCGAGACAGGGTTTCTCTGAGTAGCCCTGGCTGTCCTGGAACTCACTCTGTAGACCAGGCTGGCCTCGAGCTCAGATATTCACCTGCCTCTGCCTGCCAAGTGCTTGGATTAAAGGCGTGTGCCACCACCATCCGGCCTGATGAGGTATTTTTAAACCAAGAACATTAAGGAAGTAAGTAAGACACTGATTCTTATCAACTCACAAAGTTTGAAAATCCAATTAATTATATTCAAGGGACAAGAACGAAAAATGTTGTCCAACAAAAAGCAAGAGCAAACCAGAGAAGTGATAATTTAAATGATACAAAAATTTCAAGCAATAACTAAATAATCAAGTAATTATAAATGAACACGAGGCAGTATCATTTAACCTCATAAAACCATCAAATTATTAAAGGTTGAACCTTACAAGAAAATAATAAAAATTAAAGCAAACATATCAAGATTCAATTACCCCAATGGTTCACTGGTTCACTAAATCATTGAACTGTATCAAATATGTGCAATTAATAGATTCACACTCCAACTTCTCCCTCTCCCCTGATGGATATTCATACATAAGTCTGCGCACTTACCAAACCTACAAATATACACATACATACAAATACTCATACAGGATATACACGATGGATACATGCGTGCATGCACTGAGATGTCCTTTCCTTATGCACACACAGAGACGTTCATATTCACTAGCCTTATTTGTTTCTTCCCCTTTCAATAAAATACATGATAAAAGAGAAATTTGAAATTTAATGAAGAAATAAATTAACAAAAATCTCAAGAAAAAGAAAATATGACAGAAAAATGTTGTATTCTGAAATGATTCTCAAAATGGATATAAGAATAGAATAAAGAATATTACAGAGTTTTATCTTCTAATAAAACTTACTCTTCCCCTAAATCCAAAGAAAACATTATCATAGAACCATATGTATTTTTTAACTGTTTTGTGGGTTTTTTTTACATGTTTATTTTAAAGGAAGCAGAAAAGTCTCCAAAATGTATTGCAACGAATTTTAACCCCATTTTGGAAGTAATCCTTAATTTAAAAAACCCAATCCAATGGTTCTAAGTATATTTTTCAAAACATACTTTATTTCAAAAGCAATAGCCTTTATTTTTTAATGATTACATTTTAGGATAACTATTTGAAGTCAGTTTCCTGCTTTGCAACATCAATATTTAAAAAGCTATGGGTCTTAAGTGAAAGAATATAAATTAATGCTGGTCCCTACTGGTGGATCTGAATAGATAACTTGTTATTTAAGGAAAAAGCATATATTCAGCTTCCTGTAAGAAGCCAGGCCCGGGACAGCATGTGGACTCAGTTGTGTCCTGTACCTGTACTCTTGCGTCCACACTGTGTTTCTCTTTTCTCCAGTGTGCTTCCTGGTTCCTCAGTTTCTCCAGGTCATTTAGCAGGTCAGTGCAGCGTGTACGTAATCTCTCACTTTCCTCCTCCAGGTTTTTAATAAGCAATCTGCTTTGCTCTTCTTTACTCTGCACACACTCCTTGGCGTCCTGTAGAACAGTACCACAAGGGCCGATAAACACAAAATAAAAAAGGTGAGAACTAATCAGCAAACGTAAACTGTGCAGTTTCACCCTCACAGCAGCTTCTTCCATATTTGATGGCCAAGGTCACCTGTGTACTTTATCGGCCCTCTTTTCATGCAGGTGCATGGGTCATATTTTTTCACTGGATGACAGCTTTGATGAGTACACATTTGCAAAGAGCCCATTAATTGATCAAGCTGCCTTTGATGCTGTCCCCAGCTATTTTTGAGACCCACACAGACATATCCTCCCAGACCTGGGTTTTATCAATTAATAATGCCAGTCCCATCAGAATCTAATTACAAGAAGCCACATATTCACACTCCTACTTTCTTAGCTCCATTTCCATCATTAACTATTTATCTGTAAGTTATAAAGCTCCGAGTCTTGGCTTTAAAGCATCTTTATCACAGTTTTTGCATGTGAGAAAACTGGTACAGCAAGGCCTAAGGCAATTTTCTGGCAAGCTTGTCACTGTCTGTGCCACAGGGGCTAGCAAAGCTTCAAGGGGGACTTCAAAGCAAAGGTACTGTGAAGCCAAGCACAAGCCAACACACCTTAACTTCTTGGCTTTTATCTTTAAATTTCTTCTGTAAATCACTCAATTCTTTCCTCAAGAAAGCATTTTCTTCATCAACCAGAGTCTTCAGTTTTCCAAGGTCATGTATTTCCTGTTTTAATACAGATTCAGTCTAGGAAAGATTTAAACCGATTGTAAACTGACATGTCTAAGAAAAAACAATTAATTTCATAAGCTTAACATCTTAGTTGTCAATGGCAAGACCAACCAGCTTCCATAGTCCAGCCCAGCACCACAGTGCTCAGTTGCAGTGCCACATCCATGGACTTCCCCTGAAATGTGCCAGAATGGCACCTATTTATTAGGTTAAGATGAAAGCACATTGAAAACTTAATACTAAATACAAAACATACACTGAAAACAACATCTAAGTGTACAGAAAGAATAAAATCTAATGAGGAAAATATATATAACTAAAGTAAGATATATTTATTCTCTTACTGAGTAATATTTAGAAGACAGCTCTAGAAAAACAACAACGGTTTTGTGAATGGAAGAATCATTTCAAAAAAAATGGGCAAAGTTGGGTACCAAATTATTTTGTTCTGCAGACAGAATATTAAGATTATAGTAATTTTAGCTAAATATTACTCACACTAGCTAGATGTTTAATCTATTCCTAATTGGAGAAAAGAAGATTATACTTCAACTCTTAGCTTCTGTTTACAACTTTTCGCTCAGACACTGCATCCTTTCTCTGTCAACTCTGCCTCGCTGTGACACTGTATAAAACAGCGCCAGCCCTGACCCTGTCCTAGTGACCAATTTCAGATCTGTAACATTCTGGAACACACTTCTGCCAGTCTGCTGCCACTTCAAACCAGCACTCAGTAACCAAAATCCACACCTTGTTCCTATGCCCTTCCTGGCTTTCTCTGACCTCTTTACCATTCCCATTCTTCCCCTTAGCTCAAGCAATTGCTATCTGGCCTCATGTTTGTTTGAAGCCTATAAGACAGACCCAACAGTGTCAACACTTGTCTGCAACCAAGAAGCAGACATGACAACAACAACAACAACAATAAATGTTGTGATTTTGTTGTTGATATTCAGTCATTTGCTTATTTGGCTGGTGTCTTAGGCAGAGTACCACTCTGTAGCCCTAGCTGGCATGGAACTTACTACCTAGGACAGAATGAGCTCAAGTTCATGGCCATCTTCTTTCCTCAGCCTTCCAATAGTAGAGATTATAGGACTATGCCACTGTATCTGGCTTTGTTTTTGTTTTAAATAAAAACTTCAATGAAAACTAACCTTTATTTTATTCTGTATAACACAGATGCTCAGATCCATGAATATCTAATTATCTCATATCTCAGTATCTGTGCCTTACTAAGCCTCTCCAAATGACTGGTGTTTATGGATGAAAACTAAAGCAAGATTCAAGATTCAAAGGTAAAATGGATGGCAGTTAGATGTGAGGAATGAGGTAAAGACAGCACCGGCGCTTCACTAGGAGGGGTCTATATTGTTAAATGCTGGTTTTATTTTACTTCTGTTGTAAGTTTTTAGATACTGAATACACCTAAAACTAGTGTGTGAAATTGGGTTAAAATGAGGAAAAAGGTAAAAGCAGAAGCAGTCTGCACACCAATCCAAATAACTTCTGCAACATCATCTTCTTTGACTTCCCTACAGGTCCCTCAGCCTTTAACCCCCATAACTACACCAGAGGAACAGCTATACTGCAAGGACATATCCTGTTTGTTTTGTTTTCTTTTTTTTCTTTATAGTTTAAAGAAATAAACATATTTATTGAATATGTTTTACAGTGTGCCTTATTTTTAACATTATTTATATTAAATCATACTAAAAATATTCAGTGCCTTGCTATTTTTGATCAATATTTTCTCCCAAATCATACATGTAGATGGATATGGTTGTAATGTAATTGCTCTGGTGGAAAACATGGCTCCATTATGAACACACTATAATATATCTACTTTGTCTCATTACATAGGTCAGCTTTAATGGAAAGATGAACACAGACAATGTGGTTATAACATGCTTAGTCATGTCTTTAGATATACATGACTAAATACTACTTTTTAGGTAGAGTTTTTCAAACAATAGAGTTCTGTATGACTATCCTCAAAGCTCAGGAACTGCCAGCTTGGAGTGGTCAGCTGAGCCTGCTTGTGACATGACTGGCCTGCTGGGCTTTTTGACTGCCACATGGTCCCCATGGAGTTTTGGAGAGGATCATGAGGCCTTCCTCTTATGTGCAACATTGCTTTAATTGCACAAGGCCTCAGGAAGGAGCCAGAGTATATAGGCCAGGGAAAACTAGGAGAGGGAAATCTATCTGTGTATCCAAGAAAAAAACAAAACAAAACAAAATAAAACAGTGTCTGCTAGGTAAAAGCTTTGCCGGTCCAGTCTTCTGGGGAGGAGTACCCACAACCCTGTAAGTATCCACTCATCAACGTCTATGAGGAAACCCAAAGGACTCTTTGGCTCCCCAGAATAAACTTTGTTTGGTAGAGTTCTACCTTAATTTATCACTGGAACTTTAGGAGGCAGAATGAACATTGCTTATAGCTCTCCCAGAAAGGAATTTAGCAACAAGAGTACGATCTAAGACTAGTTCATTAGATCAACTTAGTCATCAAACCAAGTGTTGGGGAAGAATAATGAAACAAAATAGATATTATCAAAAATGATATGTACAAATTCTTAGCAGGAAAACCAATATCCACAAGATGTAAATTCAAAGATGATAAGCCTTAAATATCTTCAGAAATAAAAATATAAGTCTATCCTTCAAAAGAAGCAACAGAATTAAGAGAATCCTTCATCTACTCTGGAACCAGTTCAAACTCTAAAAATGGACGCATACCAAGGATCTCTCTTGGCAGAAAGCTAAACATTACCAGGTACTGGCAATGTAAAGGACATGAGGACAAGTGCATCTGAGAGAAACTTCCTACTTAAAGTTTGGCTTTTGTAAGAGTTAGTAAGATGTAAAAACAGACAGAGATGGATGGAATCCATAAATAAAAACACAAAGGTTGGTTGGTTATTGGCTAGCCCAAACTATCATATGCTGATAATAGGTTAGACATGTGATACTCTTCTGCATGATCAGCAATGTTACACAAAGATAAATTTCTTACAGAAGCTTGATAAACTCTACAACTTTTATAATTCTGAAAAATTAAAAATATTTTCCCAATGAAAAAAATCTAATTTAATTAAAAAGTACAGGTAGATGTAGCTACAAACAATTTTAAAATTTAGCTTTATGTAACTTTTGCAGCAAATTTTTCTAGATACAGTAAATTTCTAATAGTCTGACATGAGTTCATACTAAAATAGCAAACAGAACTCAGAGGAACCATAAAGCATAAAGGGCAACAAGACAAAGTATGTCTGAAACAAATAATTTATTATGGACAAGCCAAGAAATGAATAATTTAAGTCATGGTCAAGAGAAGCCTATAGAGTAAGTATGGCTTAAGAACAGCATACAGCCTAAACCCTGCTAGGCAGTGCCTGCTAATTTACTATTAACTATGAACCACATTCAAAATGAAAATAAGAGCTTTAATAACACAGAGAAAGTGATGAAACCACTACAACTAACAGTGATAAAGACCAGAGGGGGAGAGTTAAGGAAACCAGACACAACTGAAAACCAACATTTGTTCCTGTGCTTCCTAGAAGGTAGGAAGAGAGACAAAGTGCTAAGAAGCAATCAACACTTGACTAACTGCAGCCTGCTTGGATATCAGAAGTCATGTTGTTTCCTATAATAAAGAAGAGCGTCTCACAGCATAATCCCCTTCATAATTAGCAGTGACATCGCTACAGTCAGCCGGTGGATTCTTTTGTCTATTTGGGGGAGCTCTCCTTCTTTTGTTGTTACTTCTTAGCTAAGTGAGTTTTTTGGAATTTTTGGCTTACATTTACTTTTCTGGGACATGGGTTAGTTTGCTTGCTTATTTTCCGAAGCCTGTGTGGACACTAATGTAGCCCACTTCCCTGCTGATAGTCCTGCTGTCTTGGAGGCAGGCAGCCATGGGGTCTGACAATGGGGTGTTAGAAGTGTGGTAGATGGACAGAGACACACCTATCACTTCTGCAGTTGAAGAAGCACCACTGTCCCTAATTTGGCATCTGCCCTTGGACAACCATAACTTCTTCAGCTGCCACAGACACTGTATATCCCATTACCACTTCAGCGGTCTGCAGAATTGCTGCTGCTGTTGCCACTACCATAACAATCCATTCGACCCTAGCAGCTGAAACTTCTAGAGCTGCTATGTCTGTATCAACAGCTTCCTTCCTGTCTTTCTAGAATTTTCTACAGCCTTCCAGCCATTATTCAAGTGCTAACAGCTCCAACAGGCATGAACAGACTAGTGTACAATAGAAACAAAACATACATACACACACACACACACACACACAAACCAAAACTGGTGTTACATACAAATAGCAATCAAGATATGTGTAGAAAGTCTTCAGTTAACAGTGAGATTTGACCTTTTGCCTACATAAGCTTAAATCCTTAGGTCCTCACAGGTTAGTCAGTGAAGACTTTGCCCTATATACTAGCTCCCCATGCTGGAAAATCAACCCAAATACCCTGCCCTTTCACTGTTTCAATCTAGAGAGGAACAGTGGCCTTAGCTGAACTAGTAGCATTTAGAGATGGTAATACTGATGGTGGACAGCACAGATGGCAGATAAAGAAATGAGTGCTCCCAACACTGACAGCTGAGTGCTCCCAACACTGACAGCTGAATGCTCCCAACACTGACAGCTGAGAGCCCAACACTAAAGGGAGCTACACTTTTGGGTTTTATACTTTTTTCCTCTGAATTGAACTAAGGAACATTCCATTCACTGGCAACAATCTTACCAAAAGAAATTGCATGGCAGTCTTTATTATCGATTATATATGTGATAACATTAGATTTCACTTCTATGAACATTATTTATAAAAACTAAAAATACTCAGCCTAACATTCTATCAATTTGACTAGACATACAGTAAAGACTTGAACTCAACATCATTCTAACTGCTACTATATTTCACAAACTATAAATACTGGTGGGAAAAGTTACTTAATATTATTTAATGCAACAAAAAAATTCAACAGAGGGATGTCCCAATTCTAATTAGGCATAGAAGGATTTCTAAAGCTCTATTTCTATCCATACAAGAAAAAAGCCTAAACAAAATGAAAATTCACAATTCTTAGATTCATCAGAGAACTGAGGTCTCTGGGCAAATCAATATTTTTCCAAAATGGGGAGACAAAAGAAATACAGACAAAATTGATTTCTGAGAGTAGAAGACCAGAGCAAGAGCTCCATAGGAGCCAGTAGGAGGCAGAAGAGCCTTATCTGTCTAAAAGTAATTACTGAAGACTTGGAAAGTTTGAGATTCCAAAGCTCCAGGAGGGCCCAGAAATGGATGGGGAGGAGGGACACATACTTCCATACATTTTTCCTAATGCCACAGGATGATTATAGAGCAGTTCCTTCTGATGCCAGTAAAGAAGGGAAACACACCAAGTTTTAAAAAATAAATAAGAAAAGGCATATGTCACAAAAAAGAAAAAGTAAATCATAAAATATTCTTTTCTATTCAATTAAAACAATTTTTATGAGAAACTGAATTCATAGAGTTCACACTTACTAGGCCACAACAGAGTGGGTCAATGAATTGTCTTTAGTAAAGATAAGTGGGAAACATAAGGTCATTTATGAAAGCAAATGTAGTTTTAACAATATACGTTAATCTGATTATCAACTTGATTGACTGGAGAAGTACCTAGGATATGAGTAAGCAGACTACCAAGCTATGTCTATGAGGGCATGTCAAGGTAGGGGGAGCAGTTCCATATTCTGGACGGGGTAGAGCGGTTCCGTATTCTGCAGATCCAGATGGAATCAAAGAGGACAAACTAAAAGGAGCCAGCACTGGCACTCTCTCTCACCTTCCTGACCACCACAAGGTGATTTGTGTGTCCTACACATCCTCCTTGCCAAAATGGGCATTTACAAAACTGAATCAAGGTGAACATTTTTGCCTTTAATATGTTCTAGTCAAGTATTCGTCAGAGTAACAAGAAAGCTTAAAGAAAATAGGTTGTAGGAATTGAATCATTTCTAAGGCCATGTGGTGAACAGTTTGGAACTGGTATGTAGGAGAAATGTGGAAAAGTGTGGAGACAAGAACTCTGAGAATTACATACTGCCTGCTGCACTGAGGAGGGAGATTAGATATGGAGAGTCTTTTTTACTATCCCATAAGCAGTTCAACCTGTTGGGCAGCTCCTTAAGACAGAAGGAAACTGCTCAGAGTAACTCTGCATGTCAATCTTTAAAAAGCAAAGTTGCAGAGAAGACGCTCAGACAAGCCAGGCTACAAAGAACAGAGATCAACAGAGCAGCCTGGGAGAAGTGGGAACATCCACCAGCCTGAGTAGAAGAGGCTCGGACCAACTGAGCCACCTGGAAAGAACTCTCTAACTTCCATTGAGTTGCCTATAGGCTGGGCAATGATTTCCAGGATTCTAGCTTTTGTGCACTATCACCTATGCTGGGATGAGTTTTGGTGCTGCAGCTAGCTGTCCTTGAGTTGTTTCTGTTCCTGTAAGGAATCCCTTGCCTATATTCTTCTAAGTAACCCTGGTAAGGCTCATTGGTGACCAACATGGACTTTGGTGCTCTCCATATTTTGGTCTGTCATGAGCTGCCTATCTGAGGTGAGTATGCATGTGCTGTTGTGTCTTCCAGGGGAAAAAAAGTGTTGTCATATGACAAGACCACAGGAAACCTACAATGTTGTAAACAGTTTGGACAAGAACTCAGATCAGAATGCTAAACTAAGAAGGACAGTGCTCATGATGTGTCATGGAAATAAGCACTCAAATGGGAATTTGAACAGAGGGCATCTGTGTTGTATTCTCATAGGGAGTTTAGTTTGTCTGTGTCCTGAAACTTTGTGAAAAGCAATACTTTAAAGTGGCAGACTAACTAATCTGGTGAAGAAAGTTTCAAAGCTGTGCAGCCTCGGGGTGGCTGTTATTGCTATTGCTCATAGGCTTACAGAAATAATGGAGAGCAAAAGGATTTAAAGGATTACAGTTTTCCCACAAAATGAGCATGGTGAAAACTGGGGCCAAAGAACCTGTGGGTACAGACCAAAGACAACAGGGATCTTTCAAATTGCAACTAGACAAGAAGAAAGATGGACAGCACCCCAGGAATTAGCTCAGTTCCACCAAATTCAGAACCAGGTATGCAGAGGTTTTAATTCATTTAAAACACACAGATTTAAGATAAAAACTGTGTGGCACTAGGCTTGGACAGGACAGCTTCAAGGACAGTTTTCCTGCATTACTAGTCATTTAGGTACTCAGAGGCTGCTACATCCATGATGTAAGGAGTCACAGCTACTGCTTAAACTGAAGACATGTCAAACATTGTTCACGATATTTTTTTGCATATATATTCAATTCAAGAATCATGGAGTTAGGCAGGTTCCCACCCAGATTCTAAAGGAAGGGCTAGGAAGTCAACCTTTATATAGTAATGCTACTATCCCTCTGTAGTTGGCTGAATAGGTTTGGACCCCATGGACTCAGGTGTGTGAATGCTTGGCGCACGGAGTGATACTATTAGAAGGTGTGTCCTTATTGGAATTGGTGTGGCCTTGGTGGAGAAAGTATGTCACTGTGGAGTAGGCTTTGAAAGCTCCCCCCCCTCCCCGAAGCTGCCTGAGGATGCCAGTCTTCTCCTGTTTGCCTTCTGAACAAGATATAGAACTCTCAGCTCCTCCAGTGCCATGCTTGCCTGGATGCCATGCTTCATGCCATGATGATGATAATGGACTGAACCTTAGAACCAGTAGGTCAGCCACAATAAAATGTTGTCCTTTATAAGAGTAAAGACTTAGTCATGGTGTTTATTCACAGCAATAAATCCCTAATATACCTTCCAAAGACCTTGGAAAGAGTAATGCATACTCTCTGAGAATAAAAACAAAAACTCAGTGTAGGTACAGATGCTAGAAATACATACTATCTGCCCAGGGAAAGCTGCACACAGAAAGCCCATGTGGGCTTCAAATGGCAAGGATCCAGAGGTTAACATGATTGCCCAAGTCCTTTGGGGGTCTAGGTCACACCATCATGTGCCCCATATAGCAAGAATGCAGCTCCAGGACTTAGAGTTTCCCTACTGAGTTTTGTCTTGCTGTAGTTATATCCCTGCTTTCTATACCCATCCCTGTATTTTAAAATCGGAATGCTTACCCTGTGCTACTGTATACTGGAAGTCTATAATTTTCTTTTTCTTTCACTTTTCAATTATTTTTTAAAGGTGCTAATGATAAGAGTTTGAAATGAGTCTCTCTCAGATGAGACTTTAAACTCAGAGCTCTGAACAATGCTAGTACTAAGAGTATAGGAACTCTTGGAGATGGACTAGCTATACTTTGCAAAATGACTAGAGCGGAGCCACTGCAAACAAGGTGGAATGGGATGCTTTGAATGTGAGATGAACCCTCGCAAGCTCATTATATGGAGTTTTACAGTGTAGGGAGAGCATACTCATTGTTGTAGTAATAACATTCTGATTATACAAGTACATGCAAACTATATGTAAATTTTAATTGTGTAATTTAATTTACATGTAAAAGGACTGTACCAGCTCAATAATGCAAATATTCAAAAGATAAAATACAATAATACCAATTATTGTAAAACTTTTCTATAACCAAAACCAGGTAAAAATACATATATCAGAAACACAAAACTAATAATGTAGCAAAAATAAAAATACAATAAAACAATGAATGATAAATACTAATTTAAAATAATATCTTGTTAAACATCTGATAGAAGAACATTCTGATAGAATAAACATTCTTTAAAAGACAGATAGTAGGAAACATCATGGTATAATAATGAAAGATTAGCTACAGGCATTTCTAAACAATGCTTTCACACAGCAATCCTGATATTCTTACTGAATATTATAACAGAAACTTCAAATAATGTTAAAGATTTACAACCTCAAGTAAATACAAGGTTTGATATTCTTATTAGAATACAACCTGCTCCAATTCTTGTATTTTAGCATCTTTGACCTGTAAAATTTCCAGAACTTTTCTGTCTTTAGCTTCAGATTTCTGTTTTTCTCTAGAAAAAAAAAAAACAGGGTTTATTAGTCATAATTTCTGGAGATTCTATCAGTCCTGTTGTTGTGTTGAGGTCTGTTTCCTGGTGCTAAGGATAAAACCCAGGCACTCATCCATGCCAAGCAAGAGCTCTACTGTCCCAGCCATAGCTGCTCCTTAAAATGTCCACATGCTTGGAATAAACATAGTTTTAAAGTATAAATAATTAAATTACCTTGTGTAAACAGCTCTTTCAGAATTAATCAGAAACCATATGGCAAGTGACAGCAACTTAGCACTGCTGACAACTGTGACAATTTCATTTTAGAAACAGTTTAGTTTCTAGGTGTAGATAGATGATAATCAACATGTAAAACATAATTTAACCTTGATGCTACCTAGTGGACACACCTTATTAGCAGGTTGGGACTATAGCATGTAGTATTCAAGACTGTAGAAAACAACTGTATTTTTTTATCTCCAATCTGTATAACATTTTTGTTAATAAGATCAGTTTTACCCAGTAATTAAATTTTTAAAAAGTAGAAACAAAATAAATTAGTAATCTGAACAATATTAATGAAGTACTCACCCACGACATTACAGAGAAAATAATGACATTAAAAATATTACACCAGTCAAAACAAAGGGTATTGGATCACTGGGGAACTCTAGCATAGTCCCTAACATTCCAGAAGTTGCAAGACTGGGATGAAGGAGCAGCATTTTCAAGACAAAATTGCTGAGAATGTTTTATAATTAAGGAGTTCTCATAGATGAAGGAATACTTAACAGACTAATTTTTAAAAAGAAGAAGAAAGCCCTGTCTAGCATACACATTTATTGTGTATCGTCACTATGATTAAGCACTGCCAGTACAGGAATTGACACAGGAATAAGACACATCAGAGCAAACAGGATGTGGTCTGTTTCAAGGCTTCTGAGTAGAATGCGTAGTCTTTGGTGTGTGGTATCATATTGTGTAGATGAAACAGGTCCATGTGATGTCAGATGTCATTTCATTTTGAAGTTTTTCTCTTTATATTTTGTCCAGATGGCACATAGTGGAGAAATTGAGGTGTGTTATAATCACTGTTTGGTTAGATATTATTGTGTATCTTTAATTCTAGTAGTATACTTTTTATAAAATGAGGTGCACAAATGTTTAGTGCACATTCACTTTGATTAGAATGACTTACTCTTCTTTTATCTCTTCTGACTTACTTAAAAGTATATTTTGTCAGATAATAGGATAGCAAGTCTGTTTGCTTCCTGATCCCATTTGCTTGAAATACTTTTTTTCCATCCTTACTCTTTAAGATGGTACCCATATTTAAAGCTGTTGGGAACCATGAGAGCCCTGAGATAAATATCCTGCCCCAGCTAATTGAGAACCCAGAGATTGACATCCTGCCTGACAATCACAAGGATGTGAACCCTGAGATTAACATCCTGCCTGACTCACAAGGATCCTTGGCCCTGGGAAAAGAACATTCACGGAAATCCACCCCCTCTCCACCTGTCATCCACCCGCTCCCCACCTGTCACACTGGAGCTCAACCCCAGAAGTTCTTGTAAACTTCCATCTCCCTCCTTCCTCTCCCCCTCCCCTCCAAGATTTTTGCTTTAAATATGGTCGGCTATACTAAGTAAATGGCTCTTGACAAGCAATGCTTCCTTGAGTCCTGTCGTCTCTCTCGCCCATTCTTTATTCACAGGTTGTGACCCTCCTCGTTCCCCCGAATAACGTGACCTGCAGGCCAGGTCATAAAGCTGAGATGGGTTTCTTATAAACAAAACAACGACAAAAAAGGATAGATTTCATTTCCTCAACTGAATGACCAGCCAGGCTGTGTCTTTTGTTTCAAAATTGAGACCATGGATATTAAAGCTAAAGATATTATGGAAAGGTGTGTGTTGACTGTAGTCATTTTGTTGGGTTTTTGCTGGTTTTGTTCTTAGTTGTCCTTTGTATTTCTTTCTAGAGTCTCCTGTCTATGTTTATTCTTCTCTTAAGCTTGAAGTATTGTTTACAGGATTCTCTTCAAGGTTGTTTTGATGAACATGAATATTTTTAGGTTGTTTTCACACAAGGCGTCCCATAATATAGGTTACTGTGTGAGGAAATATTGTAGTTTTGGTTTTGTTTTTTTGTTTAGTTTGGGGCTTTGTTTGTTTGCTGGTTGGTTGGTTGGGATTTTTTGCCTATCTATGGTAGAAGATACCACAAAAGTAATATGTTTTGTTAGTATATGTTTATTTAATGTATAGCTCCAAACAATTCATCCTGGAAAAAGCAATAAGAGTAGACAGTATTACCGAAATGTGCTTTTGAATAAACAAGTCTGAATGTTGAATCCTGAAGTACCTCAACATTTCTCATCCTTTCCAGATTAATAAAATAGGGAAGGAGGGAGGAGAGTGAGTGGATGACGAATCAACAGAGGAAAGCAAGTGAATGGAGCACTTCTAGAAGGAGGGAGTGACCCCTGTGTCACATGCTACACTCGTGAAAGGTGAGTGTTCTTCCTGATGGTGGGGACCAGCAATGTTTGGGTCCCTAGAATCCACTTGAGAGATTGTGGAAGAGTGGTGAGTAATATCACCTGGGAGAGAATCAAAGTCCTTCCAAAGCATTCTATTGTTTTAGAAAAAGAATGACATATGTGTCATATATGTCATTATTATAACAGCTATAAGAAAGACACTAAAGTGTTCTCCCCACTCAACCTACAGAGCATACAAAAAGGTTGCCACTGAGAAAGGCAGCCCCCTTGTTGGCACCATATGTTTGGAATTGCTAACTCGAGAACAGTAAGAAATAACATTGTTTTTTTATATGTTTGAACCACATGAGTCTGTGGTATTTTGTTATAGCTAGACTATAAGGCACAAGATTTCAAGTGGTTCTGATACACACTAAATTCTACTTCAGTAGCAATCATTTACGTGGCTAATTATATGAAGTGTAAAGTAAAGTTATAATTTAGTGATATACTTTATAACAAAAATCTAAAATTTACTATAATTTTGAAATGAAAGAAAATGACAACTCAAGATATTAATGGAAATTAGGCCAAGAACTCTTCTTGTAGCACAGGATAATTAATGTTTACAATACAATAAAATGTTCCCAGCAGAGCACTTTGTAGTATGTACACAGTACTTGTTACATAGAAATTATGGTCTAAAAAGATTATTTATAGATTACCAACTTATGCAGATAATTCAATTAATACAGTCTACATATGTACAAGACATTTTAAAAG
>NW_022196900.1:44780699-44789844 GCF_008632895.1 Mastomys coucha | reverse complement strand
AAAAAAACAAACCACTGTCAAGAAGTTGATGATGATCAATGACGGAGACAAACTCCTGTTTAGCTAATTAGAACCACTGATGTGCAATAATGATGTGAGCTAAGGATATGTGCAGACTTCTTTAGGATGAAAAATGGAGTGAAGAAAGCCTGTCAGACATGTGCAAGTGCAAAGCTCCAAGCACTTCTCCCAAGAGCACCGCGCACGCAAACACTTGCACGGCTGCACTCAGCCACACATACTGCCATGCTAAGCTGGGCCATTTTTCTAATCTAGAAAAACTGAGAAATTATTCTAAATCATTAAGAAACAAATTTTTATTGTTTTATAGACCATGCCATATATTATACAATATGACAGGATTATATTTTCTGGGCTTGAGCCCATTTTTAATGAGATGTCAAAATGAAATATTAGAGCTTAAAAGAAACATTTAACTGTAAATTAGATAATGATATTGGTACGAATTAAAAAACAAAGAAAATTAAAGGGCAAAAGTTACTGAGGTTGATTGTTCTTAGTTAACAGATACATAATAATAAAGAACAAAATACAGCTACATGAACTGTTTTTTCTCATCTGAATGTAGCATCTCTTAAATGTACATTTTATATATACTACTGTCTTTCGTTTTTCAATTCCAAAACAGTAATATTGATAGAAGGGAAGTTTAGGGACTGAGACTCACACTCTTCTCGGTCTCCCCCGCTTGGACACGGCCTACTCTGTCTTCCATGACTCGGACATGCTCTCACGTGATGTGTCTGAATAAGCTACTAAGGAAATCTGAAAAGGAGCTTCAAAACATCTTAACACAGTTTCTATCCCACAATAAAAACCACGGTTAAATAACAACGTCCTAATACAAATAAGATGCCTTTTATAATGTGTTGTAGAAGTTACATTTAGTTAATACTTGTTTAGCTTTTATATATAATTTCATTTTCCTAAATAACCAAATTTTAGAACATCTGTATTTTAAAAATTAATGTCTAAACTTATGTCTGAAAGCCAGAACTTGGACTGTAAAAATAAGCCTCACACATGAAAATAAACTGATTTGTTTTCTATGCTCAGTCTAGTAGGTCCAGAATAGAATACAAAATAAAATCAGTCTAAGATATCTGATTCTGTAAATGATATTAAAAATATATCAATGAATATTTAAATAAATAAGTAATAAGTTACTTTATATTTATATGAACAAAACTTTGCATTTAAAAATTCACTAAATAATATAGCAAATACTCTTATTTACTAAATTCATTTCTAAAATTGAAGCTTATAACATTTTGTTATGTAATTATAAATTAAATGAGCATTTCTTCACTTTCCCATACTTCTCTCTCTACTACCTAAATGTCCAAGTATTTCTGCATATACTCAACTCATTACATACAGCATTTGTGAAAAAAGAAGATAAGATTATTTATTATATGACTTTAATAATTGGGCAAATATTCCTCACTCAGAACCTAGAAGTCTCTTATAATATTCAGAAATATCAACGATTCAGAACAGACTGCTTTAACATCTGCACATCACCAGGGTTGCCCCCAAGGACTTTTAAATGATGCCTGCCTGTGCTGAATAAAGTGCTAACTTGCACCTTGCATTTTGCACTGTGTCCTGAGCAGCCATCCAGTTGGTACAACACCAGCTGAATTCCCACAGGCCACCATTCACTCAGGCTTGACTGCAATTATCATGTCAATATTTTGTGCTCTAATATGCAGATATGCACACATGCAAACTACATAATATTTTCTTTTCCATGGGCTGTTGAATTATGTTCAATATTCAGAGAATTTTTAATGAAATGAAAATAAACTTTCATTAAGTGAGGACGATCATGATTATTTTTCTTTAAAAACAAAATATGTGCTTTTGTATAACCTTCTGCTATGTTTAAAATGGCCAGAATCTTAAAATAGCTATTCTATACCATACCCTCACAATTCTTTAATTTAAAGGTCTTCACAGAAGTTAAAAGATGTTGCTAAGCTTCTTGCATCTATTGTGAAAGTTCAAATGCATTTTTTCACACTTTATTGCATGTTCCTTCACCTTGAACACTAGTGTTTCTAATTAAACATCTTCCTGCTAGCTCCATGACCACTCATCCATATCTCTGCCTTCATAGCTGTGGCAACAGAAAAAGAGCTCAGCATAAATACATTACGCCCTGAGCTGAAGAACCCAGGCAGCCACACTGCCAGATGGCAGGATTCTGGCAGCTACACTTCTGGGGTCTCCAGCCAGCTATGCTACCACCATGCTCCAAAATGCAACCTCTTTGCAGGCTGTGTGGGCCTAATACACATGGGACAGCACACAGCCATAGAGCAGCTGTGCGGCCCATGTGTTTAGGGGTGGAATGGAGCAGGAGAGAGTATTTCTGAGTGATGAGAACATGGTATAACCTTATTATGGCAGCAGTCCACTCTCAGAGCCCCTCTGCTCTTAACTCCAAGCATAAAAATGGAAGATGGTCTCTCATTTTCCTATAGTTAAGTCTTTAAATACATATCTTTAGGGTTACAACATATATATCCTAAATAAATATATTATTAAAATTAAAAATCACCTTATCTATTGCAGAACCTCTTAGGATTACTGATTTTTAGGGAAGAGTTATATTTCTAGATCAACAAAGAATGCATGGGGGTTTGAAAAATATTAGCAATCATACCCCCAAAGAGAAACAAACAGAAGAAAACAAACAGTATCTTCAATATTTACACAATAACACATCATTTAGAAAAAGAAAGAAACAAATAGAAAAATAAAACAATTTCTGCTTAGGCTTAATTTGAAACAAATATACATGAAAAATAAAACCTAGGATTCATCAATTCTCTAATTTGAGAACAAGATACATCATTTTTAAGGTTGGTAAAGGCAAGTAAAATCTAGTATTAAAGAACAGCAACAATATCAAACAGGCTAAGAAGGAACCCTGCAAGCCTATTATACAGAAGATACTAATTGATTTTTCTCTAGATTCTATATAAAAAAAACTAAAAATGAACTTAAACTGTAACAAGATAATAATGATAATAAGCTTACTATTTGCTAGGCACTATCATAATCCCTATATGTGCATTTATAGCAAAATCATGCTTATTTTATTTTAATAAAATACACTAAGGCATTAAAAAGGAATGTTTTGACTGAATCACACATGCAGCCAACCAAGTTTCAGAACCAAATGGCCAGGGGCACAGCCAGTGCTCATAACCACTGGTTATTAGCCATAATTTATTTTCAGATAATAAGAACAAATTACAATAAACAGTGGGGATTTTTCTGATCTTTATAACTGTAAAACTGGGTCTTGAGATTTTTCTCATTCATAGGGACAGCAAAATATCCACATTCTGGCTTTGTTTTCCTTCTATGGTGCTCTCTCTGGGAGAGTGCCAGCACTGGCTAGGAAGCTCTCTTAACAAGGAGGGACCCAACCCTACCCTAAGTGTTGGAAAGGTCACAATTTCTTAGCAAGCTATGGGTGAATCAAAACAGAAGAACATAATAAACAAATTCACAACTTGGTGAGTGCAATACCCACATACAGAAACCTCTTCTCCATCTGTCTGTGCATTGGGAAGTGAGAACAGCCCTCCCCATACCATCATGTATCAAGGATTTACTATCATAAGAACTTTTTAGTACAGCTGCTGTTTTTCAGTACCTATCAGTGGACAAAACTTTAATTAAATTCTTTACATATATCTTCTCTATTCCCCTTCTAAAAATCTTTTTTATATTCATTTGCATTTGGGGGAGGGAACATATGGGCCATGGCATGTGTGGGGGCCACAGGGCAACTAAGAATTGGTTCTCTCCTCCCATCACATGGGTTCTGGAGTCACAGCACGTGCCAGAACATAGAAATCTTCTTTAAATATATGGAAACAGGCTTAGGAAGTTTTTAAGAAAGCCAAAGAAATACACAGGAATTTCAATTCCTGTATAGATGTGTAAATAAATATGACTACAGTATGACTACTAAGCCTGTGCTCCTAACCACTGCCACTGTATCTACTGTCAGTTTTTAAATATCTTATAAATATTTAATCTTCTTAGACCTCCAGAATTCTGATTCTATGAGGAGCTACAAAATAGAAAAAATATCCCTGTAATTAACAAGCACTGTAAACTGAACAGTATTGACAGAGAACACGCAGAGAGAGGCAACTTCCTTAGCAACCTCTGTAAGAGAAGCATTCTATTTTTCCAGAACTAGCTTCCTCCTCATCCCTCTCTCCACATGCAACTTGTAAAATGCTTTGCACATACTAAACATTACATAAAACTTCCAGGTAAGTTTAAAGTTGTAGGTAAGTACTGGCATTCCACTACACTGGGGCAAAGAACCTTCACAGGACCAAGGGCCTCTCCTCCCACTGATGACCTACAAGGCCATCCTCTGATACATATGCAGCTGGGGCCTTGAGTCTCACAATGTGTACTCTTTGGTTGGAGTTTTAGTCCCTGGGAGCTCTGAGGGTACTAGTTAGTTCATATTGTTGTTCGTCCTAAGGGACTGCAAACCTTTCAGCTCCTTGGGTTCTTTCTTTAGCTCCTTCATTAGGGACCCTGTGCTCAGTCCAATGGATGTCTGCTAGCCTCTACTTCTGTATTAGTCCAGCACTGGCGGAGCCTCTCAGGAGACAGCTATATCAGGCTCCTGTCAGCCAGCACTTGCTGGCATCCACAATAGTGTCAGAGTTTGGTGATTGAATATGGGAAGGATTCCCAGGTGGAACAGTCTCTGGATTGTCCTTCCTTCAGTCTCTGCTCCATACTTTGTCTCTGCAACTCCTTCCATGGGTATTTTGTTTCCCCTTCTAAGAAGGATCGAACTATCCATACTTTGGTCTTCCTTCATCTTGAGTTTCTTGTGGTTTGTGGATTGTATCTTGGGTATTCCGAGCTTCTGGGCTAAAATCCACTTATCAGTGAGTACATACCATGTGTGTTCTTTTGTGATTGGGTTACCTCACTCAGGATGATATTCTCCAGATCCATCCATTTCCCTAAGAATTTCATAAATTCATTGTTTTTAATAGCTGAGTAGTACTCCATTGTGCAAATATATCACAATTTCTGTATCCATTCCTCTGTTGAGGGACATCTGGGTAGTTTCCAGTTTCTGGCTATTATAAATAAGGCTGCTATGAACATAGTGGAGCATGTGTCCTTATTACATGTTGGAACATCTTCTGGATATATTCCCAGGAGTGGTATAGTTAGGTCCTCAGGTAGTACTATGTCCAATTTCCTGAGGAGCTCACTGATTTGGATAGGCTCAGCATTGTGTACCATAGGGTCAGTTGTTTACATAAGTAGTAGGCCCCAACTCAGGTCCCCCCCTACAAAGACTTTTACCAACTTAGCCAACTTCCCAGCCCCTAGGTCAGTTTCTTAGAAAATCTGATACTCAAACTGGATCCTCTATTTCAAAACACAAATTAGGACCTCAATCACACCAGATCCCATGGATTACTAGAATAGAGAAGAACACTGTTAGGAATACCTGTTAGTTATTCCATCCAAACTATGTCCCCAGCAGTACTATATCAAAGATATGTTAAATGTTTGTGGAGAACTCAGCAACCTTGACATCTGTAAAGACTGCATAGCCTAGTAGGTAAACCAAGTACAAACTTTCAATAGGAGAGTGAACTATATTCCTTTTGTGGTAGTAGATGAGGAAATGGAAGATTTACAGTAGGTGTGATGAAAAGTAAAAAGTTAAAACAAATGAAAGCAAATGTAAGACTATTGATAGTCATATGATCCATAGATTGACAAACATAAGAGTATTAGTGGTCATGTGATCCATAGACTGACAAACAAAAGAGTATTAGTGGTCATGTGATCCATAAATTGATGAAAGTAAGAATATTAGTGGTCAGGTGATTCCATGGATTAAGAATTTATGCTCTCTCTCAACCTCTTAATCTTCTTGTCTTTACTCTCATCTCTTGCTCCCTCTCTCCCCCTCCCTTCCCTCTCTCCACATGGCCATGGCTGGCCTCTACTTTTCTATCTTCTCTCTCTCTCTCTTCTACAATAAAATGCCTTAAGGAAAAAAAAGAATTTATTCAGCATCCAACAAGTTCACACATCTTATTAGGAAATGGTTATGTTAAGAATAAATAAATGTATTTTTATTTTAGTTCACACATATATTCTTGATGTCCATTACATTGCTAGGACATAAATACTTAATCAATGCAACTGTAAGATATTTGGATTTTTGACTTGAGACATCATAAAGAAAAATTACTAACATGCTAAGGCCATGATGAACTATGAACATTTGAAGTGTTTGAGTTAGTCTGTAAGAAAGTATCCAGGAAACATTGTGAAAGAGTGGACAGAAAGATTGCAAGAGCCAGAGGATCAGGGACTTTGCTGTGAGATCGTGTCTCCTAGTAACATCAGATGCTACTAGAGTAAAGTCTCACCAGCATGAACAGCCAAACATGAGGGAGGACAGACCCTCGGGCCTGAGGGTGTTAAGTGCCCCAGTGTAGGAAAATGACAGGGCGGGAAGATGGGAATGGGTGGGTGGCGGAGCACCTTCATAGAGGTAAGAGGAGGTGGGTGGGATGGGGGTTTCTGAAGGGGAGACCTGGAAGGGGAAAACATTTGAAACATAAATAAAGACAATATCCAAGAAAAAAATGGTCATCTTTCTAAAAATCTAAATGTTCTCAATTTAATTCTATTCATTAACACTTTAATTCAGCACAAGTGCTTCTTATACTAACCTCGTTATTTTACCAGGTGCATGCCTTTTTCAAGTATAAAATCCAAAGTGTACAAGAACATAATAAGTCCCTTATTAAGAAAAAAACATAATCTTAAAGTTAAATGAAGATGTTTGGGAATTTTTTTTCTTTTTACCTATTATGAATTTCAAGTATGCTGGAACGGTGCTTGTGTTGTTCATGGATATCTGACTAAAGAAAAGGTTCTAATTTGAAATAAATTAAAGACTTTGAAAAATACTACAATTTTTGCTTGAACTGAACACTGCTCCATCTTATTGTTGAATTAAACTTTTAAAAGTAATGAAGTTAAAAAATGAATTCCATGGTATGAGCACCATTACCTATATCAGATAACTAACTTCATTGTAAGAGATGTGTTTGAACTCTGACTATAACAGTTTGAACTATAATGATCTGTCTGAACTTCTGGGGATGCAGAGATGGCTCAGTGGTAATGTAATGATAAGGACCTGAGTTTGAATCCCCAGAACACATATTGAAAGCATAGCATGAACTAACTCTATCTAATGAAGCCATGTATCTTAGAGAAAAACCTACTACCAAAACTTTATTCAGCCAGCATAATTCCTAACTGCATTCTAAATACTTCCCCTTATACCCACAGTTAAGTGTAGCTCTGGCGACTTATCAAAGAAACTTCTCTTTGCAACAGATGGAGACCATTACAGAAAAATGCAGCCAGTCAAAATTCAGAGAGCAAGTACCTTGGGGTGCCCTGCTCCAGTCATTACATCTTCAACACAACTCTTGCACCTAAGGCTCAGAGAACACCACAGGGCAGATGAAAGACCAGGAAACCAACTGTGAGGGTGTGACTTGTAGAAAAGGAAAACTTCATCAAGTATACCTCAGTGATATGGCTACCTGAACACCTAAAAATTCAAAACAAACAGGCAGGTTAACTTGAATGGGGGAAAAATCTCACAGGGCTCCATCCACAAACAAAACTACAAGAAACTATCGTAAAGAGAAGAGAAATCGTCTTCTAGGATGACCCCTAGTTGGTTATTCAATACCAAGTAGTCAGCCCTGAAGTCATATATTCAAGTAGCATTAAATGGACGCAACATGTTGTATTTAGACAACACACACACACACACACACACACACACACACACACACACAGTATAATCAGTAACAATAGCAATTATGAAAAAAGTGACCACTATTTGAGAAGGAAAAAGGATGGCATGAGAGAAATTTGAGGGAGTAAAGGAATGGAGAAAAATTATGTGATTTTAATTTTTAAATTTGTTACTATAAAAGAGCTGGGTGCACTGGCATGCCACTGCCAGCACTGTAACCCAGGAGCCTGGGACGGGGGACAAAGGTCAACAGTGATCTTCAGGAAGGATGTGCTACAACTTGCACCTTACTTACTAAGGCAGTTTCTGAACTACAAACATAAGGAGAGAACCAGTGCTCAGGAACTCCAGAAGACACAGGCTGGCTTCCAGAAGAAGACTGGGCACTGTATGGCAAGGTACTGAAAGATGGATCCCAACTGAGCATTTCAGACATCTGCAGAGGTCCCTTTTTATTCACCGACTGATGAATCAATCTGTGTCTGATTGAAAAGTGTTCAGGTACAGAAGAGTCACTGGGAAGCACAAGACTGAGTGATTTCTGAAGGTCACAGAAGGATAGAAATAATGCATGTTCTATCATTCGGAGGAAACTCTTCATAGACTTCAGAGCATAAAGTAGAGTCCTCAGACATGCCAGGCTTCACAAATCACACTAAATTGATCCTAGGAGAGAAGAATATCTTCTCAGGCTAGATCCACCCTAAAGAAAAAAGACTAAAACTAGACCTTAGATCAAGAAGATTCATAAATAACTTAAGACAAAAGCAAATTCAATCTGTCCTCCTTGTTATAGTTATCTTCTTAGTTCCTCCTTCCCCCTTCCTTCCTTCTTTTCTTCCTTCTTTCCTTCCTTCCTTCCTTCCTTCCTTCCTTCCTTCCTTCCTTCCTTCCTTCTTCCTCCTCCGCCCCCTCCCACTTCTCCTCTTCTTTCTTTGGTGCTAACTATGAACACAGGGTCGCACATGCTAAGCATATACTCTATCACTGAACTATGCACCCAATTCCTCAAAATTCTTTAAAGAAATGAAACAAAAATCTGACAATGACTAAGATAAAATCTATAATGTCCAACATCTAATCCAAAATTACCAAACATGAAAATTAGAAGCCTATGATCCAGCCAGGCAAGGTAGCACATACATATAATCTTATTGCTTTAGAGGTGGCTGGAAACAAGCAGCTCAGAAGATCCTTGATTACATGAAGAATTTAACTAGGGGCAGGAGTCAGTTTATTTTTTTTTTTTTT
>NW_022196900.1:44775446-44779623 GCF_008632895.1 Mastomys coucha | reverse complement strand
CCTGAGTGAGGTAAGCCAATCACAAAAGAACAAATACGGTATGCACTCTCTGATAAATGGTTATTAGGAGTCAGTTTAAACAAATGATTTATATACTCTGCAGGAACACTGACAGAGCAAATAACGGATCAAGGAAACAAAAACAGCAAATGAAACAATAGAGAAAATACCAGAAAATTTAAAATCATTCAATATATAGTAAAATATTTGCTTTCAAATGCTTAAGATCCTATAGCTGAAATACTGAGTTTCATAACTATCTTGGTATGTGGTACAGATAAAAATATATAAATATTGTATTCAACTGGACTATTTGCAAGCTTCACTAGAGAAACAACTCATTTTAAAAGAATGTCCAGAGAGGATCAGGTTGAAGCTCAGTGGTAAACAGCTTGCCATGTGTAAAATGCTCCAAAATAACATACATACATACATACATACATACATACATACATTCACACACACACATACACACACACTCCTCTATTATAATCTACAGACACAGGTAATATGGGCATAAGGGACATAATTCTTAAGCAATACTATCTTTGCTTTAAAATAAACATGAGAGCCAGGTTGCACCCACCTGCGGTCACAGGTGAGCACCACTATGATGAACAGATAGATATGAGATGAAGAAGTGGGGAAAACAGAAAAACCTAATAGTGTATGCTCTGTGGAGAGAGATGGTACTGGACACATGATGGCAGTGAGAAGGGTGAGAGGCTGAGGTGAAATATGTAGTTACCCAGTGGGGGTCGGGGATATGCAGCAGCCTGGGACTTACACAGAGGCAGAATCAGCTCCAAACATGCCACCCAGCCATTGGATCACCCAGGCTCAGCAACAATGGAGGACCAAGATGAAGAACTTTCTGGATTGGACCTCCTTGAAGGATCACCATGGTCCAGAGATGCCACTGGATGCCATGTTGGTATATACAGTCCATAGTGCAGCCCCAGGCTGTGATGAAGCCCGAGATCCATGTGGTCTGAGCCACTGACTGAAGCCTCAGTGATGTCCTTGGACCCAGTTGATGGGAGTGGCCTGGAGTGGACACTTGAGGCCATGTTGAGGCCCATGCTCCATTCCATGCTGCCACTGAGGGCCAGTAGTGGGTCAGTGGTCCTGCTATGCCTGGGAGCTGTGTTGTAGCCAGTGTTGCCACCCAAGGCTATGCACATATCTATGATAGGTGCTGCCACCTGAAGCTATAAGGGCCATGCTGCAGGCCAGGGGCCATGTCAGCATGAGTGGCCTATGCAGCAGCCTGAAGCCATGTTGATGTCTATGGTCCACACAGCCTCTGAGGACCATCTGTGACACCATGGTCCTGATACTCGCAGGGACCATGTTGAATCTGTGGCTCCTGTTGCCACCCAAGGCCTATAGTCCTTGCCACTGCCTCAAACCATGTTGATGTCCGAGGGCTGTGTGATGCCACCAGGGCCATATTGATGTGAGTGGCCTGCACTGCCACCTGAGGCCATGTTAAGGGCATTGTCTGAGTCTGTGGTTCTTGTTCATAACTTGTGCTGTAGCCAGAAACGTTGTGGACATCCAGAATCAGTGCTACCCCTGACTGTGAAGGGTAAGGAGGGTACTTTTGCTGTGAGATCAATGACTGCAGATGCACAGATTAAAGGAGGGGACATAGACAGCCTAGAGAGGAAGCCTTTGAAGAGAACTCTTAAAAACGATGAGGAGGCTGAAATATAGTTCTCCATAATTGGTGGCAGGGATACAAAGGGGGAAGGACTCCATTCTATTTAAGAGATGGGACACTGAGAGTTTGGTCATGCTCCAGTGAGTATATATACTGATAAAACAAATTGGACTTCTTCTTTTTTTAATTTTTATTTTTAAATTCAATTTTTATTTTTGGGGGGAGGAGGGCAGGTCTCAAGGGAAAGGACACAGAGATGAAAGGACTGGGAAGTAAGTGTGATCTGGGTGTATGATGTGAACTTCCCAGAGAATCAAAAATATTATGTTGAGAAAAAATAAATATATACTTAGTTCAACAGTCTGCAGAGTCTTTATTTAATATGGACACCATTACAGTTTGTTGGCTATGGGTGCTTTCTGTCTTCAGATACAGAAGGTTAGATACTGATAGCTCAGGAAATATGTAAATAAAATTATAAATACATATAAAAATACATATAACAATTATGGCTTCTAGGGCTAGAGAGTGCTTCAGTGGTTAAGAACACAGGCTGCTCTTCCAAAGGATGTAGCTCTGATTTCCAGCGCACACACACAAAAACTAACAAGCATTTACGACTCTAGTTCTAGGTGATCTAATGTCCTCTTCTGGTCTCCACAGGTGTCAGACATGCAAATGATGGCATACATGCAGGGAAAACATCCATATACTGTGAAAAGGTAGAAATGAGATGGATCTTGCTAAAGATCCCTCACAGGGTGTATAAGAATTACAAGAGTTGGATTCTTTCAAGTCAGCTCTGATTTATAA
This sequence comes from Mastomys coucha, assembly GCF_008632895.1. NCBI lineage: Eukaryota > Metazoa > Chordata > Mammalia > Rodentia > Muridae > Mastomys > Mastomys coucha. Next base: position 44,777,144 of record NW_022196900.1, on the reverse strand, counting down.
CACAGACAATGGGTAATAGATGCTAACATTGTAAATTAGAGATCTTGGAAGTTGTGGAACACATTTTAAAAAAAAATCTACTGAGCAAAAGAGCCAAACCTCAAACATAGTATCAAGGTTCTTTCCATTCTATTGTACAATTCTGAAAATGCTAACCGATTAGGAGGTAGAAATAAGACCATTGGTCATGGTACATGAGCATGAAACAAACCAAAGACAAAGATGTAACAACAGTAGGCAGGCAGCAACAAGGACCCAGCTTCAGTCTTAGCTATCCAGCTTCCTGGTGGTAACACACTGAGTTTATTACTAAGTTCTGAATTGTAACTTGATATGAAGGATGGTGGAACTTCTAGCAGTTGTTGCTTTAATTCTTCAGGGCTGTTCTGGCTATGCTAGGTTTTTTGGATTTCCATATTTAATTTATATTTTTTCCAATTTCTATGAAGAATTATGCTAGAATTTAATGGGGGTTATACTGAACTTGATCCTTATTTCTCACCCTGAGCAAAATTAAACTCTAAATTAATAAAGGACCTCAACATAAGACCTGTATATGTTAGAGAAGTGGAGAGTGCACATAAACTCACAGACACAGGACATCCGAAACAGGAACCTGATACATGGGTACTAAGGCTAACACTTAGTAAATAGGACCATGAAACTGAAAGGCTTCTGTACAGTAAAGAACACCAGCATCAAAGTGAGGAGGCAGCATGCGGGATGGGAAACCTCAATAGTTTTCCATCTTCCAGTGGTCAGTCTCTAGAATATACGAAGAACTCAAAAGACTTAACATCCAGAAGCAAACACCTGAATTAAAATGGAGCAAGGAATTAAGCAGAGAGTTTTCAGAAGAAACACAAGTAATTGAGAAACATTTTAAAAAACTGTTCAAGAGCTTTAGCCACCAAATTAAAACTACTTTGATACTTCATTTTACCCTTGTCATATTTATTGATAATATTTAAAACAAAGTGTCTACAGATGCTGAAGAGGGCATGGGAGAACACTTCCTGCCATTAGGAGGGCAAAATGGCATGACCACTGTGGAAGTCAGTCCAGAGGTGTCTAAAAAAATCTGAAAATGGATCTACCACATGACCAAGCTCCACAGTCCTCAGCATATATCCAAAGGACTATATCCTAGCATCAAGATACCTGCTCATCAATGTTCATTACTGCTCTGTTCACAATAGTCAAGGAATGAAAACAGTCTAGATACCCATAAAATGATTAGTGAATTGTGAAATGTGGTCTATTTATACCATGGGATATTATTCAACTGTTAAGGAAAATAAAAATTTGAAATTCACAGGAAAGTAGTTGGAGCTAAAAACAACCCAAGTGAGGAAACCTAGACTCAAAGACAGACACTGCATATTTTCTCTCATCTGTGGATGTTAGCAGCCATTCTTCAGATTGTATATTTTATTTGTAATAACCACAGAAATTAATTAGTAAGGGGCCATGGGGAATGGGCACTGAGGGAAAGGAGGTCAAACACAATGGCATAAAGGCTAAAGGAGAATCTGAGAACCAAAGGGGGGAATTGTGGTGAGGGACGGGAAGGCACTGCCAAGAGATACAACACCAAAACCTCCTCAAAAGTCATATAAAAAACTTACCATGGTAGAAACTTTCTGAAATACACACACACACACACACACACACACACACACACACACACACACAAAA
>NW_022196900.1:44771103-44775204 GCF_008632895.1 Mastomys coucha | reverse complement strand
AAAAAAAAAAAAGCCAAAAAAAAAAGCCAAAACAAACAAAAACCAAGGCCCCTATTAGACATAACAGGCTAACAAAATGTACAGTGCCAGGAATAGATTATTTTCTTTGGAGTTGTTGATCAGTGAGGCCTACAGACCCCTAAACAGTACAAATCATTGCCAATGTCCTCAGTTATTCTGGAGAACTTGAAAGTAAGACCCTCTTGCTGAAGACACCACATATTTGAGTCAGAATATGGAGGTATTGAGCTCGGGTAGTCCGAGAACCTTCATCCATACTGGCTAGCTTTCACAGTTCTAAAAGTTTCTATGAACAGTAATAAATAAAAAATAATAATAATCTTGTCTTACCTAGTTGTGAACTCTATTAGATTCAATAATGACTAGCTTGGTAAAGCACACTTATGGCTGCAATATGTTGCATCTTCATTAAGAGAGTAACAAGCACTGTTTGGTTAGACTTGAGTCCCACTTCACAAGATGAAATACAGACCTGGCCCCATTTATCAGGCTAACAGCCTGCAACTGGGCAAGCAGTAAGAATAAGAGAGAACCTACTTTTATTATTCTACTTTAATACTATGTATATAGTATTGATTCCTAATGACTTACTGCTATACCCATAGATTGGTGCACCTCTCAGTCCTCATCAGAGAGGGTAATTATTTATGGTGGATGATAATTAGCACAGAGACTCACAACTAGTCAAAGTACAGAGAATAAGAGACTCCAGGATATTAAGTCTTGCATGGGACATCTATATCATGCTTTCTTCTCCCAAGGCTCAAGAATCATCATTGAAGAGGGGGGCAGAAAGATCCTAAGAGCATGAGGTGGTGGGTGACTACAGGGAACAGTGTTTTCCCTATACATCAAGGCAGCTCTACATATGAACTCACTGTCAGTGGGACTGTATACATAAGACTTATGCTAAGCTGAGCCAGACCAAACATCAGCAAGGAAAGAGTATTTGGGCAAAAAGTGATACCCCTAGCCTAGGAACTGCCAGCAAATGATAGCTGCTGAGAGAAGGAGTCGGCTTTCTTAAAGATTATTGACCCGAGCGAGTTAACCACACTCCAGTGAAACAGTACAAATCCAAGAATTCATGGGCGACAGAAATCATACTTGTTAAATGTAAAGAGCTAAAAAAGGGGGTCACATAGTTCTGTGGGTAGGAAGAGGGTAGTGAATCTGGAAGGGGTTGGGGGTAGGGAGTGAATAAGATTAAAACATACTATAAAAATTATAAAATTTTTGAAGAATGTAGCTTCCTTATTATATTTAGAAAACATGTTCACAGCAGATTATAGCTCTTAAAATCTTTTTGCCCCCTCTTCTGCTATGTTTCCTAAGCAATATGGCTACCTAAACAAGACCTGAACAATTCAAACACAAGTTGACATCAAAATATAGATGGGTATATCTCACAGGACCCCGGCCCTACAGGAAAAACTACAGTTAACAGCTCTTAAGAGAGGGAGAATTGGTCTTCCCCAGGGACTGAGCCCCCGAAGTAGTTATTTAATAGCAAATGATCAGCCCCCAAAATACATGCTTATATGCAACATTATCTGACCCTGTGTGTCATATTTAAGTATATATTTATTTATATGTGTTTAACAATAATAATGTAAAAGAGATTATGAATTTAAAAGAGAATGGCAAGAGGCATTTGATGGGAAATGGAGTTTGAAAGATATTTGGAGGGTAAATTATGTAGTTATTAAAAATAAAAATAAAATTTTTTAAAAAAATCAATGAAACATCTAATAAATATCTTTTTAAGATTTATTTTCCTTTCCGCTTGGCCGTTCTCCTGTATAGGAGGCAGCCATGGCACCCAGCCGGAATGGCATGATCCTTAAGCCCCACTTGCACAAGATTGGCAGCAGGGAGTGGACACGTGGTTCAACCAGCCAGCATGCAAGATCCGCAGATGCAAGGCCTGGCAGGCGAAAGCGCTCCGCATTGCCCCTCTTCCCGTGTCCGGCCCCATCAGGCCCATCGTGAGGTGCCCTACAGTTAGATACCACAACAAGGTCCGGGCTGGCAGGGGCTTCAGCCTGGAGGAACTCAGGGTGGCTGGTATCCACAAGAAAATGGCTCGCACCATCGGCATCTCTGTGGACCCAAGGAGGAGAAACAAATCCACTGAATCACTGCACGCCAACGTGCAGCGCCTGAAGGAGTACCACTCCAAGCTCATACTATTCCCCAGGAAGCCTTCTGCTCCAAAGAAGGGAGACAGTTCTGCTGAAGAACTTAAATTGGCCACCCAGCTGACAGGACCTGTGATGTCCATCCGCAATGTGTACAAAAAGGAGAAGGCCAGAGTCATCACAGAGGAAGAGAAGAACTTCAAGGCCTTTGCCAGTACCCGAATGGCCCGTGCCAATGCCCGGCTCTTTGGCATCCGAGCAAAAAGGAACAAGGAAGCTGCAGAGCAAGACGCTGAAAAGAAAAAGTAATGCGTGTTTTGAAAGCTGCAATAAATTTTCCATAAAGCAAAAAAAAAAAGATTTATTTTTATATATGTATGTCTGTGTGGGTGTACGTGCAAGTAGGACGAGCAGAAGACAATAGAATTGCCCAGAGCTAGAGTTACATTCAGCTGTGAGACACCCATAGGTGCTGGGAACTGAACTGGGAACTGTAAGAACAGCCAGATGCTCTTAACCACCGAGTCACCTCTCCAGTCCTACTAAGAAATATCTTTAAACAATAATTACAAATAATTACAAACAATTGTTTCAAAAAACTAAGGCATCTTGATATCCCCATCTTAATTATGAGTGTCAAATTAGGGATTGCATATGAAAGATTTAAAGAGACATAGCTCGTTAGGAACAAGAATGTATGAAGGAACCCTTCATAAAGGACAACAATGCTTATATTAAATCATAAAAGGGACCTACTCACCAGAAAATCTAAATGAGCCTTGCAAAGATTTCACAGGAGAGTCTAAATCAAACTTCCAAAGTTATAGAAATATTAACAAAATCCAAACATACACGCAAGATTAACAGGTAAACAGGTACTATAAACTAAGAAACAAATGAAGGGAAACCTTCAGGGGAAATGAACATGCGCACTGTGGTGGGTAAGGTACAGATGAAGTTGGGTAGGAAAAGTGACAAGAGGGGTCATTGAAGGTAAGTAATCTGAGTAGCTTTGATCAAAATACATAGACATGTCTGAAACATTTTAGAACAATTAAAAATCATAAAATGAATTTTCAAAATAAAATGTCAAGTCGGTGGTGAACATTTGGAATTATGACTCAAAATGCTATTGTAAATGAGACTGTCTGATAACCCTAAGTTGAAGCTTAAAAGTTCACATTCTCTCATTCCTACAAAAAGTTTCCTACTTTATATGTGACTGGCTCTGAGCCACAAAATTAGATACAAGTTTTCACATGTAAGGTAACCTTCTTATCTGAATATAGCTGTATCTGAATATTAAAGGAAAACAGAAATAATATTATCTTTGCTATGCAAATTAGAAATGCCTTTGGGATAAAAAACGGCCTCCAGGTATTTTCAAATAAGTGGATGCAGAAGTATATTTCATGTTTAGTTTACTTCCCAACTATTTTAAATACTATTGATCTCAGCATTGTTTATATATAATTATATCCAGTTCATTTTCCTTTGAAACATTTATTTTTGATGTTAACATAAAAATAGCCAAAGGCATTGAAAGCAATAGGCAATCTCTACCAATACTACCTAATGGCTTCAGATTATGGTTAGTATCTTATAAGAATAATTTATGTTGCTTGATGTTCTAGCTATACATTTGTATGCCTTCCTTTATGCTTTTACAGAGAGCATTAGGTGATGAAGGAGGTTGGAATGCAGGCAAGAGGACATGTGTCTCAGGAAGAGGACATTAAAACCTATCATTTTCTAGCTTCAGATCTGCCAGTTCTTTGCTGTTTTGTGTTGAGTAAGTCTATAGAATGTAACTGACACTGGAAGTGTAAAAGGTGTAAAGTGGAGTTGCAGTGCATCTGATAACTGAGTATATACTGGCTAGCTTTCACAGTTCTAAAAGTTTCTATGAACAGTAATAAATAAAAAATAATAATAATCT
>NW_022196900.1:44764417-44770875 GCF_008632895.1 Mastomys coucha | reverse complement strand
TCTACTTTAATACTATGTATATAGTATTGATTCCTAATGACTTACTGCTATACCCATAGATTGGTGCATCTCTCAGTCCTCATCAGAGAGGGTAATTATTTATGGTGGATGATAATTAACACAGAGACTCACAACTAGTCAAAGTACAGAGAATAAGAGACTCCAGGATATTAAGTCTTGCATGGGACATCTATATCATGCTTTCAGACTTCCTACTGCTGTGACCCTTTAATGCAGTTTAATACCCTTTAAATACAGTCACATTGTGGTGACCCCCCAGACATAAAATTATTTCATTGCTACCTCATGGGTGTAATTTTGCTACTGTTATCAATTATAATGTAAATATCTGTGTTTTCCAATGGTCTTAGGTGACCCTTGGGAAAGGATCACTACATTCCCAAATCCCCAAATCCCGCAGATTAAGAAACATTGGCACGAGTTCTCGAGATGTGTAATTTTGACTGGGGAAGTGTTTGAAAGCTTACTTCATCAAACTGTGTGACATCTTTGTGAGTTCTCTGCAGTTATATGGAATAAAACTCTTACCCATTGAATTTTTGGTGTCACACTTTTCTTCCAGAGTTATGTTATTAAAAAAAAATTACAAAATGGTAAATTTGTTTTTACAATAAGAACTACTCTATGATATTCCTGATAACAGAGTATATATGTCTGATAATGAGTAGAGCATGGTGTGGATTTATACATGGTTAAAAATATTTTAATTTGTTTATGCATAACTATATCTTTCCTCACAAAATAAGTAAATAATAATTCTGAATAAAAGATATAAAGAGCCACACTTAAAGGTTAGATCAATAGTAAATACAGATTCTAAAACATCACTATCTATAGACAGATGAAGTTAACATACTCTGAAAACTACATTACTTTAATACCAACTACTTTAATACCAACCATTGGCTTATTTCTTGGCTTTGTGATGACTAAATCAATTTTATAAAAGTTAGAGCCTGTTCAAGCTGGGATGACCCAATTACAATAAGCATAATTAATTATATACAGTTAAATAAACCTATAAGGCAGGTACAACACAGAATATTATCTCCTGCTCGATGCTTCATCTGGGAGGATGTTTTAGCTCAGAACTCAAAAAGAATAAAGGTATGAACAGTGAAGTGGAAATAGTTATTCCATGAAACTAAGAGAAAAGAAAAAGGACCAGCAATTTATCTACTGAACTTTTTAGATCCTATAATATCAAATTACCCACTTAATTAATTCTCCAAATACAGTAGTCAAATGCATTTTATAAAATATAACCACCTTTCAGTTGCATGAGAATAAAATACCAAAAACTAAAATTAAAATCTGTAGATACTACGCATAAAAACAAATGTAGGAGAAGAGAGGGAAGCAGAGCAGCTGGGGGCACAAATGGGCACAAATGGAGCAATGAATTCTGTGGACTTTCTTTTCACCACATATATTACAAACACCCAGGAAGTATAGAAGGCACAAGGAAAAAGAGCTCTGCTTAACCAAAGGAGAAGGAAAAAGACTGCCTGGGAAGACAAAATCTCTGGACACTAAGAACTCTAATCAGATACTACAGGGGAGAAAATGTGGTCTTATCTCTACCCAAATGAAGAACTGAGGTGATCTTAGGCTCCTATTCTCACATGGTTTTCATGTGGTCCCTCACCCTCCTTGCCAGAAGGGGAGCAAAGCTTTCAAATTAACTAGTCTACAGTTCAGCTCCTCCAACCCTGAACCCAAATGATAGAGGAAGGCAGAAGGAAGTCAGAGCTCTCACCAGTATCCAGCACTGACAAAGATCCATATTCTTTCAATTCCCACCATAAAAAATAAAAATAAAAAACTTTACAAATAGCAAAAGTCAAACTGAGAAAAAGAATAATGTTACAGGTACTGTCATTCCTAATTTCACATTAAACTACAAAGCCATAGTAAGAAACAACTACGTGATACTGCACAAAAACAGACATGGAAATCAAGGAAGGCAGAGACAACAGGCACACAAAGAAATACCAAGTAAACTATAACTCTGAGTAAAACACATAATTCAAAATATTCAACAACTTTCCAAAAGGACATATCAAAGAAACCTCCACCATGACCTACAACAGAAAAACTTGTAAAATCTAAACACCAAGAAGAACTCTGAAAGCAATGACAGAGGAATGACTCATTCACATGGTAGCAACTTCTCACTTAAAAGTAGAATGTAGGTGCATTTTTCAATACTAAAAAAGAAAATACACTAGCCCAAATTCTATACCTAATGAAAATGTCTTTAATAAATGAAAGGAAAGTCACAATATTCTTAAACAAAGGAAGTTGGTAAAAATTTATTCTTAAGTAATTAGCCAGCAAGGAATGGATAAAGTCAGTTTTCTAAAAGAAAAGAATGATAAGAGGAGTGGTTCCAGAACACCAGGAAGGAGGAAATAAGAGTAGCTATTGGCCAGGGCTGAGGCTAGTAACCCAACCCTTGCCGAACATGCATAGGTTTTAGCTCAATCACTAGTCCAGACCACACCTCAAAATAAATGCAGTGAAACTCTGGGTCATTAAGAAATTTCATACTCAGTTTTCTAAACACTTTGATGACTGAATCAAAATGTCTACCATACAACGTCACCACTAAATGCTTCCCCATGATGAAATTATCTCACTGGAAAACTCTACTGAGCACTTAAAAAAAACTTAACATTAATTTTTACCAATGTGTTCCAGGAAACAAGAGAAGGAAGCACTTTCTATTTCATTTTGTGTAGCTACACTTAACTCTGAATCAGAAACCAAAGACAAACCCACAAAACAATACGCCTCATAATTACATATTCATAAAAATCTTTAACAAAAGGTTACAAGATAGTACTCAGCAATATGTAATTTATATATCATGGACAATTATGCAAGCTGTTTCAATATTTAAAAATTAAAATAAATGAATTCTCCTATATCACCAATCTAAAGAAGTATCTCCCATGATTTTTCAATTGAAAGAGTAAGAAAGCTTGATATAATTCAAGATTTTTCCACAACAAAAATCCCTAGAAGCCAAAGTAGAATTTCTTCACTTTGATAAAGAACATTCATAAAATCTCCCAGCTAATGAGAACTAGACTAGGTTCCAGTGAAAGTCTGTGACTCCTTAAGGTGAACAAAGACTTCCTTTCTACTGAGAACAGGAATGGCCATTAAGGTTCACTCTCAGCATGATTGGTCACAATAACTGCAATATTATAAAAGTAAAATGTTTATTGCCATGTTACACATATTAACGGTATTTTAGAGTAGACAGATTTTTAGTATGATTCCTTATGGCTTTTTTAGATTTCTCTACTGTTATTTTTACCTTCCTTCCTCCTGTATTTATGTCCCTCTCTTCCCTGATTAGAGCACACTCCCTATCCCCCTTTAGATCTCTTGTTCCATGCTATTCCTGGTTCTATTGCTCCTTCACTAACCTCCTCACCCCACCCTGCCCCCGCCCCCAGCCTCCACAGTTGTCCCTTTTTAGTTTCCTGGTTTCTGCAGTTACCTAGATTTGGAGATAGGAACCTCATAGGAAAGAGAATATGTGCTGTTTGTCTTTCTGGGTCTGGGTCTCAGTATGATATTTTCTAGCTCCATCCACTTACCTGCAGATTTAATTTTCTTTTTCTTCACAGCTGAACACCACCCCTGCACCTAGGGCTAGAGGACAACTGAGAAAAAGGAGGATGACACATTGAAATCCAGAGAATAGGACATTTGCTGTGTTTCCTACAAATGTCGGACGCTACAGCCATGAGGGGTCACAGACATGTACATGTTTGGCAGCCAGGATGCTACCTAAATAGGGTTAATAATGTGGACATGGTAATATGAAACAAGAAAAAGTCCTGTGCCTCAGCCCTAGACAAGGAACTGCAGGCTACTGAGTCTTGTTGAGAGCAGGAGAGGTATGTGTTTTGCAAGATATTTGATAACATGTGAACCCAGATATTGTATCATTTACTGGAAAGAAAAATTTCTAGCTGTGTTGTAGCTCAGCCCTCAGTACACACCTTTAATCCCAAATAATAAACGTAAAGTTAGTTTGTAGAAGGAAGCACCCATGTTTGAAAATGAGGTTTAATTGACAAAATGACAAATCAGACAAAGATTTGACAGAATAGGATATGTCCAACTCTCAGGAGATGAGAGAGGAATGGAAAGCTACTTGAGAGAGTAATGCAGAGAGAAAAAGGAGGCAGTTTTACAGGGACAGTTCTAGAGAAATGAATTGCAAAAAGAGAAGAAGCTCAATATAGGTGAAGATGGAACTAGCCAGAGAATAAGAAGGAACCATAAAATTTGAACATATTGCCAAAGTTAATATGAGGCCAAGCAGAACAAAAAGTCAGATATGAGAGTGAAGCCAGATTGAATTAGTCAGTTTGAAGAGGAGTCTGAGCCAGAACAGTTGAGTTGAACCAGTCAGCCAGAATTCAGAGAGAACTAGAAAGGGTGACCTTATTCAGCAGTAAATCTCAGAGGATTAAAAACATTGTAGGCCTATATTAGATTTTACAGAGCCTAGAAGCTTTCAGGACCAGGCCTAAGTTAGCAGACTAAGGCAGTAAGCCTCAGAGACAACAATTTTATCAGGAGAAGAAAAGTTACTTTTAAGTGTGCTTGCAGTGGAATCTCAGGGTTGATTTGATTTGCATTTCCCTGATGACTAAGGATGTTGAACATTTCTTTAGGTGCTTCTCAGCCATTCAGTATTCCTCAGTTGAAAATTCTTTGTTTAGCTCTGTACCGCATTTTTAATAGGGCTATTTGGTTCTCTGGTGTCTAACTCTGGAGTGCTTTGTATATATTGGATATTAGCCCTCTACCAGATGTAGGATTGGTAAAGATCTTTTCCCAATTTGTTGGTTGCCATTTTGTCCTATTGACAGTATCCTTTGCCAGATCAAAACTCAGCAGATGCTAGCGAGGATATGGAAAAAGAGGAACACTCCTCCAGTGCTGGTGGGATTGCAAGCTGGTACAACCACTCTGGAAATCAGTTTGGTGGTTCCTCAGAAAATTGGACATAGTACTACCTAAGGACCCAGCAATACAAGCTGGAAAAAAAACAGATGTCCCTCAACAGAAGAATGGACACAGAACATGTGGTACATTTACACAATGGAGTACTACTCAGATATTAAAAACAATGGCTTCATGAAATTCTTTGGCAAATGGGTGGAACTAGAAAATATCACCCAGAATGAGGTAACCCAATCACAAAAGAACACACATGGTATGCACTCACTGATAAGTGGATATTAGCCCAGAAGCTAGGAATACCCTAGATACAATTCACAGACACATGAAGTTCAAGAAGAAGGAAGACCAAAATGTGGATACTTCGGTCCTTCTTAGAAGAGGGGAACAAAATAATCATGGAAGGAGTTGCAGAGACAAAGTGTGGAGCAGAGACTGAAGGAAGGACAATCCGGAGACTGTTCCACCTGGGGATCCATCCCATATACAGTCACCAAACCCAGACACTATTATAGATGCCAGCAAGTGCTTGTTAACAGGAGCCTGATATAGCTGTCTCCTGAGAGGCTCTACCAGTGCCTCACAAATACATATGTAGATACCCTCAGCCAACTATTGGACTAAGCACAGGGTCCCCAATGGAGGAGCTAGAGAAAAAACCCAAGGAGCTGCCCCATAGGAGGATCAACAATATGAACTAACCAGTACCCCCAGAGCTCTCAAGGACTAAACCACTAACCAAAAGAGGGAGTCCCATGGAGGGACTCATGGGACCAGCTGCATATGTAGCAGAAGATGGCCTAGTCAGTCATCAATAACGGGAAGAGACCCTTGGTCCTGTAAAGGCTCTATGCCCCAGGGGAATGCCAGGGCCAGGAAGTGGGAGTGACTGGGTTGGTGAGCAGGGGGAGAGGGAAAGGGATATGGGGTTTTCAGAGGGGAAACCAGGAAAGGGAATAACTTTTGAAATGTAAATATAGGCCTGGCAGTGGTGGCAATGCCTTTAATCCCAGCACCTGGAAGGCAGAGGCAGGCATATTTCTAAGTTCTAGGACAGCCTGGTCTTCAGAGTGAGTTCCAGATCAGCCAGGGCTATATAGGGAAACTCTGTCTCAAAAAACAAAAAACAACAAAAAAAAATGTAAATAAGGAAATCAAAACAACTCTGAGATTCCACCTCACACCAGTCAGATTGGCTAGGATGAAAGACTCAGGGGACAGCAGATGCTGGAGAGGTTGTGGAGAAAGAGGAACATCATTGCTGGTGGGACTGCAAACTGGTACAACCGCTCTGGAAATCAGTTTGGCAGTTTCTCCAGAAATTGGACTTAGTTCTACCAGAAGACCCAGCTCTACCACTCCTGGGCATATACCCAGAAGATGCTCCAACATGTAATAAGGAAGCATGCTCCACCATGTTCATAGCAGCCTTATTTATAATAGCC
>NW_022196900.1:44708094-44763711 GCF_008632895.1 Mastomys coucha | reverse complement strand
CCAGGGCCAGAAAGTGGGAGAGGGCGGGGTGGCAGGCATGGGGAGGGGGCAGGCAACAGGGGTTTGTTCTTGTTGTGTTTGTTTGTTTGTTTGGAGGGGAAACTGGGAAAGGAGAAATTTACATGTAAATAAAGAAAATATCTAAAAAAAATATCTAATAAAAAAAAGGGTGCATGCACTCGTGCACGTGCGTGCATGCGTGCGTGCGTGCATGTGTGTGTGTGTGTGTGTGGTGCATGTGTGTGTGTGTGTGTGAGAGAGAGAGAGAGAGAGAGAGAGAGAGAGAGAGAGAGAGAAAGAGAGAGAGAGAAAAAGAAAGAGAGAGAGATAAGTGGAGAAAGGGAGGCCATGAATTTGAAAGAGAGAAAGGGAGAGAAAAACAACTCAGTCACATCATTGTGAAGTAGTGCCATTGCACTGGGAGATATAGCCAGAGCAATGAGGAAAGAAAAAATGATTCACACAAAAAAGAAAGAAAAGTCCTTTTATTTAACGCAGACATTATTTCTATATTGAAGGTCAAAAAATTCATAGTTAACTAGAAAAATGAAAAATAACAGAATCACTATAAAAAATAACTGTTATAGGAGAGAACATTTTGTATAGTATCATTTACTATCACACAACATATTTAGGTATAAGTCTAAACAAACACAAGACTTGAACAATAGAAAAATACAAAATGCTAAGTATAAAATTAAAAAAATAGGCAAATATTATATCAGGAATTAGGAATATCTGTAAGTAAAGGTGGCAGCTTCCCTCCAAGTTGACACTCAGGTTTAACACAGTTCCTATCAAACTGAGCAAGGCATTCTAAAGAGAGATGAGATCCTTCTGAAATTAACATGGAGATACATAGGACTTAAATGATTAATGAGGAGTTATTATGCAATGGATAGCACACTGGACATCTAAAATAGTAAGACTTGGAAACCGTAATGCTTACAATTTCAAAGTGTGCTATTTTATTACAATATTCAAAGTAGTACAGTACTGTCAGAAGAAAAGATACGAAGAGCAGCAGAACAGAACTGATATACAAAGAAGACAGCATTTCAAGCATACACTCTTGGTTCTGTACGTGGGGAGAGAATAGCACTTTTAATAAATTGTGCAAAAAAAATTGGACCATCATAGGCATTCCCAAAGCAGGGAGGGACCAGCCTCTTTAAATATCTCCTTGTACAAATAAAAGTTTAGACAAAACAAAACAAAATTTAAAACAAAATATAAAAGTATAAAAATTTTAGAAAAAAGTCTTCAAAGTCTAGGACTGGGCTAAAAATTATTGAGTAAACACCAAACGTACAACCAAGGAAAGGAATTCTGAACTCAAGTTTTCAAATGTTTTTCTTCAAATGACTCTGTAAGCAGGATCACAAAGTGATAGACTGGAAGCAAATTACAAACCACACAGTTCACACATGGCCAGAGTCCAGGAAATACAAGGAAGTCACAAATTCAACAACAGTGATTTAAACTTCAAGTCAAATATGGGCAAAAGACATTAATAGAGGACATATGAGGTAAAGAAGCACAAGAAATGGTATAAAGTATCATTAGCCTTGAGAAGAATAGAAATTAAAAACAATAATGGGGGTGCTAGAGAGATTGAGACAAGGAACTTGGAACTTGATGCAAAGCTTGAGCTGAGTTTGATCCCCAGAACTGATGTGACATTAGGAAAGAGAAAGTTGTCCTCTGACCTCCACAAGTATACATGGTGTGCTCATTTACACATATGTATAAACACCCATATAAAATAAAATAAATGTTTTTTAATTGAGAAGTAATTAGGTATCATCAAACTGTCAGAATGGAGAAAAGAAACCACAGGAGGCAATACCAGTGAAGTTGCAGACATACCTGGATCATTCACATACTTCTGGGAGAGTGTAAATAGCTTTACATCTTATTTACATCTTAATAAACCAAACATGTTATTATCATATTCTAGAAAATTCTGCCCCTGATAAATATCAGATGAAAGAAAACTTATATTAACAATAAAAAGATCCATACTATCTACACAAGTATCCATAGTATCTAATTCATAGTAGATAAGTGCTATAAACAATCTAGATACTCTTTAACAAGAAAAGGTTAAACTATGGGATGCCATGGAACACTGTAGTAATAAAAACTAAGCAAACTAATGATACTACAATTTAGAAATGATCCAGGGAGTAATGCTGAATTAGAAGTTAACACTAAAAGCTTACATGCCTGTCTTGTTTGATTTGTTCAGTGCTCTAGACATGACTAAGTTATACAGAGAACAAATCAGCACTTGAAGGAAGCAAAGAGAAAGGGGCTTCAGAGGCTAGGGTTAGCATTGCTGTGATGAAACACCATGACCAAAAGCAATTTAGGGAGAAAAGGGTTTATTTGGTTTACACTTCCATATAACTGTTCAAAGGAAGTTAGGGCAGACACTCAAACAGGGAAAGAACCTGAAAGCAGGAGCTGATGTAGAGGTCATGGAGGAGTGTCGCTTACTGTCTTGCTCTACCATGGCTTGCTCAGCCTGTATTCTTATAGAACATGAAGCCAGGCTGTCCATGTGGTATCTTCCCCCACACCTATCTACCTTTTTTTGAAGGGTTTCTCGGGGAGCTAGAAGCTCACCCCTCCTGTTAAGCTGGCTAGCCAGCAAATTCCAGGCATCTACTTTTCTGTGGATCCACAATGAGGCATGCTAGGCTCTTAGATGGGCACTGGTGGCTCAAATTCAGGAACTTGTTTGGACAGGAAATATTCTTATCAACCTAGCTATCTTACTACACCCTATCTGTTTTGACTGTTTTAAAAGACATTTCTAGAATTAGAAAACTGCTTGACAGTTAAAAGCTCATACTGTTCTTGCAGAGAACCCAAGCTTGGTTCTTGGCACCCACGTGAGGCAGCTCACAACCACCATCCAAAGCATCTGACGCCAGTTTTTGGATTTTGTATGATCCCTTACACTCATTGTAGTCACTATCTTAGATAGGGTTGCTATTGCTGTAATGAAACACCAGGTCCAAAAGGCAAGATGAGGAGGGAAGGATTGAATTGGTTTCCATATCACTGTTCAACACTGAAGGAAGTCAGGACAGGAACTAAAACAAGAACCTGGAGGCAAGAAATGATACAGAGGCCATAGAGAGGTGCTGCCTACTGTCTTGCTTCCATTGGCTTGCTTGCTCAGCCTGCTTTCTTATAGAACCCAGGTCCAGGGATAGCACCATCTATAATGGGCTAGAACCTCCCCATCAATCACTAATTAAGAAATGTCCTGCCGGGCAATGGTGGCACATGCATTTAATCCCAACACTTGGAAGGCAGAGACAGGCAGATTTCTGAGTTCGAGGCCAGCCTGGGCTACAGAGTGAGTTCCAGCACAGACAGGGCTACACAAAGAAACCCTGTCTCAAAAAAAAAAAAAAAAAAAAAAAAGGAAATACAGGTTGCTTAAAGTCTCATTTTAGGGAAGCATTTTCTTAATTGAGATTCTTCCCTCTCAGATGATTTTTTGCTTGTATAAAGCTGACATTAAACTATCTAGATGTCACTTAAAATTATTTATACACATGTACACACATATATCTGATATGGTATGCTTCTTTTAACACAACTGTAGCCATTTTGTAGTTCACCTCTATTTTGCTCATAAGGTAAAATCAAGTTTATCTACTTCCCAGAAGTAGCCATGCTAGTTGATACTTAAAAATCCTACTAATAGGTCAAAATGCTATGATTGTATTACTCATGCTTTATTATCTCAACACTCTGGAAAGTCCCCATCCACCACACCACTTACCTCACTTTGGACCAATCAGCTTAAAGTTCTGCTGATCATACTTTGTCTAGTTAGCCAAAATGTAATACTGCTTCCCTCCTTGCTTTCTGAACTTTTGAGCCTGGTTTTTCCTATTAAAAGCCTGCCCTGAGAACAAAGGAGCACCACTGTTTTGCTCTTGAGTCCTCTCTGTGGTCCTGATCAAGCAGCCTAAATTAAGTGTCAAAAAACTTTGATCATATCTGAGATAAGTATCTGAGTAGTCAATGCATGGCTGTTCCTGGACCCCAACATTTTGGGTGTTTATCTGAGATAGCTCCCTACCCCAAGAATACCCCTCAGAAATTGAACACTAGAAAAGCCAGCCAGTTCCCTCCATGACAGGGTAAGTGTCCTGTACCTGTGCAGTTCTGTGTTTGGTTTTCTGGTTTTGGTCTAGACCTCTTGGGATCAAATAAGTTCATTCTACATTGCTCTTTCACCTAGGAGACACCAGAGGACACTCTGGTTCCCCATTGGGTGAAGAGGGACAAATTAAAATCCACCCTCAGACTTCATCAGGACTCTAGCTAGAGAGTTCGAACATGCAGTGTGGTGTTTGTTTTTGAAAGCCAGTTCTGTCAACATCTGCCTTTTGCTTTCAGTTTGTCTGCTGGCACCATTATCCTCTATATAATTTTTAATCCTATTATAGGGCAATCCTCCTCTACCTTTGACATCCTTCTTGAGGTGATTCTGCGCCATTTTCAGGACTTCTAGAAAGCTGCTAACCTGTCCAGTGACCAAGTCAAAGACCTGGTAAACTCAGAACACTTTGTGAACTGAAGTGGCTGTCCTTTGGCACAGGATGCCCCTCTGCTTGTCACAACTTCAGCAGAGGCGGCCATCATCTCAACTACCCTCATGCACTTTCTTATCTCAGGTTCCCCTAATCCTGGCACTCATCACCTACCTCCTGTTCTCTCTCGAGGAGGATGACATACTTATCTGATGTCACTGTAAGTCCCAGTCCCTGGGGCCCCAGTGGAACCTGCAGCAGCACCCTTAGTTCCTCTGCTTCTGTCCTACTTCTCTTCCTCCTCCTCTTCCTCCTCCTCCTCTTCAACTTCCTCATCTGCCATAACCAGCCTACCCATATTCATCAGGTACCTACTTTGGCTCCTGGACAGACTTTCCATTTATCTGCCATCACTCCCCCTACTCAGAGGGAGACATTGTCTTCCTGGTATATCAGCCTTTCTCTACTAGTGAGATATATAACTGGAAAGCTCAGAATCTGCCTTTTTCTGAGAAAGCCCAGGATCTAATCTCTCTCCATCAGCCCACCTGGGGTGATATCCAACAGCTCCTGCAGATACTCTTCACCACATAGGAACAGAGCGCATTGGGCAGGAGGCCCAAAAACTTATTCGCATGGACAACAAGGCAGACTCACTGAGGACCCTCCAGTCATCATTGATGCTGCCTCCCCCAAGGCATCCCCAACTAGGATCCTAATAAGAATGAAAAGTAGGGAGGCACTTAAAGGTTATCGTCAGATTCTTATGTCTGAATTAATGGAGATTGCCCAAAAGACTTTTAATAATAGAGTCAAGAAGATAAACTAAGAAGCTGGCAAACATTATGATTGCAGCTCAGAAGCCTCCAGGAGGTCATACAAGTTGTATAGGTCCTCAAAGGCCCTTAAAAGATAAGAGCAAAACACACCAATTTGGCCAATCTCAGCCTCCCCCAAGGCTTAAAAAAAAAATTCAATGTGCCTACTGTAAGGAAATGGGCCATTGGAAGAATGAATGCCACGCAAAACAAAGACAGGAGGCTAAGGCTGTCATGGAAATGTCAGACTGATGCTATCAGGACTCTAAGTCCCCACCCAAACCTAGAATAACTTTAACAGTTGGTGCGGTCAGGGAAGGGGGCACCTGGTAACCATCCTCACTGACATCCATCACCCAGTAACCCAGAAGGGAGAGACATTGAGGTTGAGGGGTTTGAGATTATGTGGAGGAGGGTCAGCTGGATGCTTTCACTGTCTCTCTGAGCTAGCAGGCTTCCACCCTAGCAACTCTATACCAAGAATTTATTGTCAAAAATCAAAGGATTGAGATTAAAAAAAAAAAAAGCAACAGTATGCCAAGGTTTCTCTAAGGGTGCAATGATGACACACATACCTGGGCAATGAGCAACTGTCGCCATTTGGACGTAAGACCGACTCAACTAAAGGAAATCATGCTCGGTACTAGAAAAATAGCCAACTAACTTGGGCCTAGTGATAGAGTGGATCTTCAAGAACCTAATGCTGCCACTTTACTAGACCAGTATAATACCTTTGTAAATCTTACTCTTACACTCAAAAACAAATATAGCTCTTATCCCTCATTAGAGAAGCTTCTCTCTACAAACAACAAGGATCATTAGAGAAAACTACAACAGATCATAAAGCAGAGATCAACTGATCATAGGGTGCCCAGCCTCAATGGACACATCCACAACACAACTCCTGTGCCGAAGGCTCAGGGAACATGGCAAAAGAGGTGTATGTAGGGGGGAGGGGTATAAATATCTAAGAGCCAGTGGAACAAGTCTGCTTTGAGATGGTGTCTCCTAGAAATAACACAGAAGCTATACACATTACACCTCAATAAAATAGTTGTCTAAATAAGACCTGAACAATGACAAAGACACTAGGCATGTTAACATGGAACGGGGAAACCTCACGGGGTCCCACTAATAGACTAAGAAGTATAGGCAAATTAGGAAAACTGAGAAGTGGAGATCTAGACTGTCCCACGGCAGAGGTCCCTAACTGATTAAACAATATAAAGTGGTCAGCCACAAAATCATATATACACAATATCAAATGGATTCATGAGGATAGATAGATAGATGGATAGATAGATAGATAGATAGATAGATAGATAGGGATGTTCACATAGTTTTATATGAATACATATAAATATATATGTATATAATCATAAGAAAAGAGAATATCAGTTTGAGATGGAGTGGGTACATAAGAGGGGTTCGAAGGAGGAAAGAAGTGGAAAGTGATATAAGTATATTTAATAAAAGTTTAAAAATAAAAAATTAATTATTGTAAGTGTCATTTACAAAAAAAGTAGGCTAACAAAAAATGAAAATAGGCATAAATTTCCACAGCTTAATTTCAGCTACCAATGAACCTTTATGTGCTCAAGGGTGTTACCCACCCAGCCATACTTTTATTATAGTCATATTTTAAGATTAGGGCACAAATCAAGGTTTATATAAGTTATTTCCTTAAAATAAACAACATCAGAGTGACAAATGACACAGGCTTTTTTAAAAATTAAATATGTATATGCATATATATTTCAAAAGTTTCTGATTTGAAGGGCAAATCCATCTTCACCACACTGATGATTAATTAAGGAAATTTCTACTTCATTTACTATTCATCTTTAAGGTCAGAAGAACTAAAGTACCATTGAGATAATTAATGCTGAAATTAAACATACAAATGTTGCATTTTACAATTCATCAGTACAGCTAAAAAGCTTCTTACTAATGATATTTAGGCAGTGCCCAGCATTGCTGTTTTCCAGTGAATGGTGATAGGTGCTTAGTGCCCTGGGGCAGTAACCTCTTTGAAATAAACCAGTTAGTCTTCAATGCTGCCCTCCAATCAGGTTTAACTATTTGTTTCCACAAACTTTTAGAAGTATTACTCTCAGATTTCCAAGGGCTACTCCCTCATGCAATAAAGTAGCAAAGATAAGTGTCAGCAGAAATGAATACAATGTGAGTGACAGTGCAGTCCTTGATGTAAAGGCTTCTATGATTAAATAGTTGATGGGTGAATATGTAAATACTTTGATTAGGCTTATAATAAGTGCAATGAAACCAAGTATTTAGATATTTTAACCAAATACTGTAAATGTTGCTATTTTTTCCATTTTAAAATATTCTCCCATTAAAAAACAGATCATCCACCATGATCAAGTAGGCTTCATCCCAGAGATGTACTTGTGGTTCAACATAAGTAAACTTTTATGTGTAAACCATCACATAAACAAACTGAAAGAAAAAACATATTATCATCTCATTAAATGCTGAAAAGGCCTGTGATAAAATCCAACACTACTTCATGATAAAATCTTGGAGAGATCAGGGATACAAGATACATAATTAAATATAAAAGTAATTTACTGCAAGCCAATAGTCAACATCAAATTGAACAAAAAGAAACTTAAAATAATCCCACTGAAATCCAGGAGAAAACAAGGCTGTCCACTCTCACTATGTCTATTCAATATAGTACTGAAGTTCAAGCTAGAGCAGTAAGACAACTAAAGAAGATAAAGGGGATGCAAACTGGAAAGGAAGTCAAAGCATCACTGTTTGCGAATGATAAGATAATGTGCATGTGCACACCTGGGAACTCCTACAGCTGATAAACACCTTCAACAAAGTGCTAAGATACAAGGTTACCTCAAAAAACCAGAAGTCCTCCTATATACAAGGGACAAATGGGCTGAGAAAGAATTCAGGGAGACAATACCTTTCACAATAGCACAAATTACTTGATGTAACTCTACCCAAGCAAGTGAAAGACCTGTATGACAAGAACTTCAAGTCTCTGAAGAAACTGAAGAAGATCTCAGAAGATGGAAAGACCTCCATGCTTATGAATTGGTAAAATTAGCATAGTAAAAATGGCCATCTTACCAAAAGTAATCTACTGATTCAATGCAATCTCCATCGAAATTCTAACTCAATTCTTTACAGATCTTGAAAGAACAATACTCAACTTTATATGGGAGAAAAATAAGACAACTAAAACAATCATGTACAATAAAAGAACTTCTGGAGGTATCACCATGACTGACTTCAAGCTGTAGTAAAGAGTTATTTAATAAAAACCACATGGTATTGGCATAAAAACAGTTGGTCAATGGAATTGAATTAAATAGCCAAATGTAAATCTAAGTATCTATGGACACATGGTTTTTGATAAAGAAGCAAAAATTACACATCTTCAACAAATTGTGCTGGTCTGACTGGATGTTGACATGTAAAAGAAGGCAAATAGATCCATATCTATCACTGCAAAAAACTCAAGTCCAATGGGTCCAAGTCCAAGTCCTCAACATAAAACCAAATACACTGAACCTGATAAAAGAGAAAGTAGAAAATAACCTTAAATGCATTGTCACATGAGACAACTTCCTGAACTGAACACAAACAGCTCAGGCACTAAGAACAATAATTAATGAATGAGACCTCACGAGACTGAAATGCTTCTATAAGGCAAAGGACACTATCAATAGGACAAAACGACAGCCTACAAAATGGGAAAAGATCTTCACCAAACTCCACACTTGACAGATGGCTACTCACTAAAATATATAAAGAACTCAAGAAAGTATGCATCAATAAACCAAGTAATCCAATTTAAAAATGGGGTACAGATCTAAACAGAATTCTCAACAGAGGAATCACAAATAGCTGAGAAGCATTTAAAGGAATGTCCTTAGCCATCAGGAAAATGCAAATCAAAACTATTCTGAAATTTCATCTTACACTTGTCTGAATGGTTAAGATCACAAACACAAGTTTCAGCTCATGCTGGTGAGGACATGGAGCAAAGAGAACACTCCATCACTGATAGCAGTGCAAACATAAACTTATCCAGCCACTTTAGAAATCAATACAGTAGTTTCTTAGAAAATGGGGCACCAATTTACCTCTGGACCCAGCTGTACCACTCCTGGGTATATACCCAAGAGACACTCCTTTATACCACAGAGAAACTTGCTCAATTATGTTTACAATAGTTTTCTCTGTAATAGCCAGTGACTGTGAACAACCTATATGTCCTTCAACTGAATAATGGATAAAGAAAATGTAGCACATATACACAATGGAGCATTATACAGTTGTTAAAAGCAATGACATCATGAAATTTGCAGGCAAATAGACGGAACTAGAATAAAGCATCCAGAATGAGGTAACCCAGAGCCAGAAAGATACAGTATTTATTTACTTATCCGTGGATGTTAACTACAAAGTAACAGGTAATAAAGCTAAAGCCCACAGATCTAGAGAAGATAAGTAACAAGGAGGGCTGCCTCAGGAGAGAATGCATGGATCTCCCTGGGAAGGGAAAATAGAATAAATTTTGTAGGTGGATTGGGGTATGTATGGACAGGGAACAGTAGGGACCAGTTGAGGAAGGAATGGAGGGAGAGAGTACTGGAAGAGACAACTCAAATTGGAGAGGGAGGTCAAGGTAGAAACTTGTACAATGGAAACTCGCAGGAATCTATTAGGATGACTAAGACTCCTACAATGGGGCACACAGGGCCTGAACTGGCCATGTCCTATAACCAGGCAAGACTACCAGTGGAGGGACTAGGACACCAACCTAGCCACAAAACCTTTGACCTACAATCTGTCCTGGTAACACAATGTGCTGAGGTAATGGTGGTACAGAAACTATGGAAGTGAGGCCTATTGGCCTAGAGACCTAGGATAGAACCAAACAGGACTGGCCAAAAAAAAAAAAAAAAAAAAAAAAAAAAAAGAAAAGAAAAAAAACAAGCCAATGAAATGATACTCCTAATGATACTCTGTTATATTCATAGATTGGTGCTATGTACAACTGTCATCAGTGAGGATTCACCCAGCAACTGATGGAAGCCAATGCAGAGACAAACATTAGGTGGAGTTCAGGGAATCCTGCTGAAGAGGGGGGGGAAGGGTTGTATGAGCCAAGGGGATCTAGGGCACCATAAGAAAACCCGCAGACGCAACAAACCTGAAGTCACAGGGGCTCACTGAGACTAAATTGACAATCAGGAAGCCTGCGTGGGTCTAACCTAGGCCCTCTGTAAATATGTCATAGTTATACAGCTGCGTGGGTCTAACCTAGGCCCTCTGTAAATATGTCATAGTTATACAGGTTGGTGTTTTTGTGAAAATCCTACCAGAGGGAGCTAGAGCTGTTTCTGATATTTTTGTCACCTTTGGGAGTCCTACAAGCTGCCTTGTCTACCCTAAATATGAGGGGAGGGACCTGATCTTATTGCAACTGGGTATGTCATGTTTGGTTGATATCCCTGTGAGGCCTGCACTTTTCTAAAGAGAAATGGAGGAGGAGTGGGTGGGGAGGGAGGAGATGGGGTAAGAAGGAGGTGAGAGGAGAAAGGGAGAGGGGAAACTGCCTTACAATATATGAACAAATAAATTAATAAAAATGAACACACAAAAAATCTTCAGCAAATTTTAGAATTGGAGAATTAAAATGATGCCTCATAGAAAGACCTTAAGAATTCAAAGATTTTACAATTATCCCTTTAATATGTAATTTAAAACCAGTAAACTGTAGGATAACTAAAGTAGAAAATACCAAACCTCATGTTCCTGTAAAAAATAAAAGTAATTTAAATGCTATTCATAAACAAAGTAGCTCTAGAACAGCTCAAGAATCCAATCTGAGCTGGAAAGACTGATCACTAGGCAACAGTGCTTGCAGATCTTTCAGGAGATCTGAGTTTGATTCCCAGTACCCACCTCAGATGGCTCACAACTGCCTATAACTCCAGTTTCCCTGGTCTCCATAGGCACCTGAAATTGCATGTTCATGACGCTCCCACCCTACTCTTTCTACATACACATAATTAACTAATGAACTAAATCTTTTGAAGAGTTTAATTAAGAACATTATAAGAACTGCAGAGATAGATGGTAGCTCAGTGTGTAAGCATTCTTGCAGAGGACCCCGGCTCATTTCCCATTACCCACATGGCAGTTTACAACTGCTTAGAACTCCAGTTCCAGGGACCTGACACCCTCTTCTAACCTCTGCAGGCTCCTGCATGCAGATGTTGCACATGGTACACATGCATAGCACTGAGGCACAGCCAGTATACATGAAAAATAAGTTTTTAAGTGCACTACAACCCAGGGGATCAAAAAGTGGGAATAACTGCTTGGAGAGGATTTCTGAACATATAACCAGTCCTAAGATCAAAGAAGTAAGGAGACGATCATGGTCACCCATACAGCATATTCCACCATGGTCTCCAATGCCCTATCTGTAGACACCCTGGCAGCCTATGAGGAACCTTCATCACTATAGCTAAAGCTATAGACCCCCTGAAGTTTTGTCTATAATGGAGGTATCAGTAATTTCTAGCAACATGTGAGGAAAGACCCTTGCTACTGAGTCCCCAGCAACCACTGCCATCCCAGAACACGGACAGTTACTCCCAAACAACCATGCTGTGATGACACACCATGACCCCAGCAACTCTTATAAAGGAAAATATCTTATAGGGGTTCGCTTACAGTTCAGAGGTTTAGTCTATTATCATGATGGCAGGAAGCATGCACCACACAGGCAGACATGGCGCTGCAGAGATTCCGTATCAGCCCTGTGCTTCTGAAACCTCAAGGGCCAGCTCTATTGACATACTTCCTCCAAGAAGGCCAAACCTACTCCAACAAGGTTACACTCATTCTAGAAAAGCCACAGCTTCCTCAACAAGTCCATATGTCCTAACCTTTCAAATAATGCCACTCCCTATGAGCCTATGGGGTCATGTTCACTCAAACCACCACAAGAACCAATCTCAGAGCTGCAGTTGTACCACATACACCTCCAAATTCCAGAAAACACAAAGGTCCCCAAGCTAAACTGTAAAGTATCTTTACCTAACACTTTATAATCCAATGATCAAAATGGTAGGATGAATGATATGTTCCAAGTGCTAAAAGAAAAAAAGCCCAACCAAACAAGAATAGGTGATTACGAAAGGATAAAGGGTCAATTTCATCATTAGAATAAAATTATGAATGCTCATGGGTCCACCGCTGCACCAATAAAGCAGTACTGACAGGTTTTAAAGAGTAAACAGAAAATGAAGAAAAAATAATAGAAGATGTCAATGGTTCATTTTCAATAACAGTAACAACATAGAAATTTAACAGGTTAATAACATGGCCCAAAAGAAATATCCAAAACCTGCTATCCAACTGCAACAGAGTATATACTCATCTTACACAAACAAAATATCTACAGTATAGAACATCTATTAGAACGAAGAGAAACTCTTAATAAATAACATGTTATAAGGATTACATACAAATGATAAATGTTTACCCTCAGGATAAGTATGTATTCTGATCACAGTGGAATAAGAGTAGAACTGAAAGGAAAGGAAACCTGGAAAGGTCGCAAACATGAGAAAAGCAGAGGACATAGTCCTGAACAACTAAAGTTAGTCAAAGAACAAATCAAAGAAAAAAATTAAAACCCTGAAACCTAACATCAAAACTAAAGGGGAAAAAAGCAAAAGAGAATGATGGAAGCTTACTAATTAATGAATGTATACATAGAAAATTAATGCACATACAGAAACGAACCATATAGTAAATCAAAAATGAAGGCAGAAACATAATTTATATCTCATACAATCAAAGGATGACAAGGAACTACAGGAAGGTTACCTATCATCAAATTTGATAACCTAGAAAATTTAGATAAATCCTTATTGCATTTAGCCTGTCAAAATTGAGTCATGAAGAAATATGGAATATGAATAGTTAAATAAAGAGAAATTAAATTAGCAACCAAAACTCCCACAAGTCCAAGAAAAGAGCTTTATCTATAACAACAATTTAAGAATAGTTGATACTGATCTTTCTCAAACTATTCCAAAAATAAATAAAGAATAGTTTCAAACTTATTTAACCTGGCCTGATAACAAAACCAGGCCAAGAAGAAACCTACACACAGGTAAAAACGCTATCAACCAAATCTTAGTTAGGGTCAATAGCATGTTAGAAGGATTGCATACATCTGATAGATGTTTACCCTCAGGATAAGAATAGTGCAACACATAGCCATCAATACATATGATACACCACATTAAAGAATGAAGGTCCATCACAGCACACTAAAAAGTACTCTACAAATGGCTTTTTCATTATTTAAAAAAATCTGTAAAGAAAAAATGAATGTAAAGAGAAGGTTCTATGTGAGCAGTTCTCAATTTATAGGTTGAGAACTCTTTTAGGGTGGAACAATCATTTCACAGGATCACCTAAGACCATAGGAAAACACAGATATTTACATTATGTTTTACAACAGTAGCAAAAGTAAAAAGAAGAAGCAAAGAAAAAAAATTATGGTTGGGGGTCACCACAACATGAGGAAGTAGATTAAAAGATCACAGCAGTAGGGAAATTGGCATCCACGGTTCTACATTATAAAGCCCATATAACATTATCATAGCTAACAAATAAAGCTTTCCTGTAAGATCTACAATAATATAAAGATACATGCTTGCTACTTCTTTAGACTTTAATAGACTACTGATATCCACTTAGGCAGGAAAATAAATAAATACATTCAAATAAAATGAAAGTAAGTAGAATATTTTATTTGCAGTTGGATATGTTTACTTCAAGAAAACCCCAGTCTCCTTTAAAAAAAGAATGCTTCAAGAATAAATGAATCAATAAAGTTTCAGAAGACAAAAAATCTCTCTATATCAGGTGTCTGTAGCTTATCAGCATAATCTCTAAGAATGAATTATAAGCAACCTCATTTATAATATTACTGTAATTGATAATCTTGACTGGTCAACTTAACAGGAGATAGAATGAACTAGACTCTGACCAGGTCTATGAGTGAATTCCTAGGAAGGATTAAGTGAGAGGAAGACAAGTTCCAAGGGGGCCTAGATATAAAGAGGTCCAAGGAAAAGTAGCACTCCTGCCTCTGCTTCCCTGCAACCTGCTGAATACAAGCACTAAGAAGAATATAAACAGTGGTGTATGGGAGTGACAGCACAGGAAGGTGGGAGGGGACCGGGTAGGGGAGCACCCTCATAGAGACAGGGAGAGGGGTAATGGGATAGGGGGGTTTCTGAAGGGAAGACCTGGAAAAGGGAAAGCATTTGAAATGTAAATAAAGAAAATATTCAATAATAAAAAAAGGAAAAAATAAACACTTAGGAATAAGCTTAACCAAGAAGATGAAGCAGAAACCTGGAGAAAATTGATGAACAAACTGAAGAAATATAAGATCTGGAAACTGATCTCATTATCACGGAACCAGAGGAATGCTTATTTTTTAAATGTGCATACTACCCAAAGCAAGCTACAATTTCAATATTGACCTTGTCAAAGTGGCAATGAAATTTTTAAATTTAAAAATAAAATGTAATCAAAAAGATTCACACACAAAACAGCATTCTTGGGTAAGAAAAATAAAGCTAGAGAGGTCACGTGTTCTGTTTGTTAATTCAGTCACAAAGCTGTAGTAATCAAAATGGTGTTACTGACATAAGCACAGACCCATAGATCAGTAGACTGGAACAGTGAACATGGAAGTAAGTACATCCATAAACAAACCATCACTTAGTTTTTAACAAAGATTGCACAGTGCAAAAAGGATAAACTCTTAAATTGTGATGGACAGATTACACATTCCAATAATTAAGAATAAAATGTGGCTTGGTGAGACCGGTCTGTGTAAAAGCACTTGTATAGGCCTGAAGAAGAGCCAACCTGAAGGCAGAAAAGCAACTCCCCAAGTAGTGTTTAGACTTTCCATGCCCACCCCACATTATATGCACATATGATAATAATATATTAAAGTTCTTTAAAAATAAAAGTGGACCTTGATCTCACCCAGAATAACTAACTTAAAATGAGGGCCTGAGAGAGGGCTGAGTAGTTAGGAGCACTTTCTCTGGTTGTAGAGGACTCAGGCTCCATTCTCAGCCCACACTTATTATTTCATGACCATCTGTAACTCCAGCTCCAGGGGTTTCAACATCCTTTCTGGTCTCCATGGACACCAGGCACATATGTGATATACATGCATGCATATAGGCAATCATTAATACATAAAATAAAAATGAACATTTCTTAAAATTTAACAACATGGATTAAAGTGAACATAAGACATAAAATTTTTCTATTGAAAAAAAATACTTGATATTAACACTTGCCATGATTTTGTTTCTAGTTTAATATTTAATTTCAAATTATATACCTAGAAACATGGGTTCTTTTAAAAGAATGTACCAGAAGTTACTTAAAACAACAAAAGGGTTGACATGCACTCGTAGGCTGTCTTTTCTATCAGTTTAAGTATTACCTAAGTTCTAAAATTACTTTGTAAGAAGGGATGAAAATGGATGCCAGACAATGGCAGTTGAGTATGCATTCCAAACATGCTTGCATTAACCTTTTTTCCTTTGTAGTTCACCTCATCTTCTGATGGAGCTATTGCTCTAAACAGAACCAACACACACACACAAGGGGGAGGGGGAGATTATCACCCTGTCTCACTGTAAATTACCATACCCCACTGTACTCTGCTCCCAGTCATAATCCTTATCAATTGTTATAGCCATCACCTCTACATTTCAAACAGAGATGCAGGCATGTTAGCTCAACACTTGGAGGCTGAGGCAGGAGGAGTGTTACAAGTTTAATACCAAAAACAAAAACAAAAACAAGATTCAAATAAGGAAATGAAAATAATAATCATAAATAATACATAGAGTATAACAGAATAAATGACAGTATGGCTATTATATTAAGGCTCCCCTAGAGCAGTGGTTCTCAACCTTCCTAATGCAGCGATCCTTTAATGTAGTTCCTCTTATGGTGGCCCCCAACCACACAACAATTTTCATTGTTACTTCATAAATGTCATTCTGCTACTGTTATGAATCAAAATGTAGATATATGTGTTTTCCAATTTGTCTTAGGTGACCCTGTGAAAGCATCATTTGACACCCAAAGGGATATCATGACCCACATGTTGAGAACCACTGCTCTAGAACAGGAGCAGAATACATAGAATGAACATATAACACAAAGGGGATTTATTAGATTGGACTATAAAATACAGGTTGGGTAGTCCAGCAAAGGCTGTGTGCATACAGGAGAGGTTGGCAGGTGTCCAGGGAACTAGACTGAATGTCTCAATAGTCCCAATTTAGCATTGAAGACCTGGGGGATTCCAGGAGAACGTGTCTATACCCAAAGGCCAAAGACAGTAGGTTTCAATGTCATCCTAGGATGGAAGCAGCAGCATCCAGAGCACGTGAATAGATGCACTAGCCAGGAGGAACAAGAACAGGCAGGCAAAAGCAGCACTGATTTTTCTCTCGGCCCACTTATATGTAAGTTGCAAATGGTGGGTGCTGCCCACTCTGGAGGAGGGTTTCCTTTGCCTCAGTTAAATCTTTCCAGGAAATATTCTTACAGACCCATCCATGGGAGTATCTCTTAGTTGATTCCAGATCCAACCAATGCTGAAAACCAAGCTTAAACCGTCACAGTTAAATATGATACCTATTCAACAACTACCTTAAAATATATAAACTATCAAGTTAAAAAAAACATACTAAGATAATTATTGTGTAGTATTCCCCCAGGACGTGACAGGACTATCAGCCATCAAGAAGTGGAGTTGCTGAGGTAACCTGGAGCATACCTTGGCCTATGGTCATAGCAGAGGAATAAGGAGAACACACTGGTAGCTAGGCCTATGGCAGTGGCTGCTGGCATTCCTTCACAGACAAGGGAATAGGTCACAAGACTTCCCTCAGCAGAGATTCCAGTCAGCACTAACTCCTGCCCCAGCTCCACATAGTCTTTGATAGGGGTCGAGAAGAAAAGCAGGCCAGGGCAAGGACTTTTTGGTGAAACCTGGGAACAAGTGTTCAGTCAGAGGACACAGAAGATTAGTTACTAGACAGACCACAGACCTAGTAAAAATGTCATTATCTAAATTGTGCTTTGCAGCAATCATTTATTTTAAAATTAAAAAAAAAAAAAAAGACCTCAAATACCTATGTTCTAGTTTGCTTTCTGTGATAACACCATGCACAAAAGCAACTTAAGAAAGAAAACGGTTTCTTTCACTTCCAGGTCACAGTTCATCACTGAAGGAAAGCAAGGTATGAATTCAGTCAAGAACTGATGCAGAATCATGAAGGAATGATACTAACTGGCTCATGCTCAGCTACCTTTCTTGTAAACTCAGACCCACTACCTAAGTATGGTGCCACCCTTAGTGGGCTGGGGACTAGACACTCCCAGATCAATAATCAGTAAAGATAGTCTCTCACAGACATGGCTATGGGACAATCTGATTAACTAACAAGTACAACAAATAAGAAATTCTAAATTCTACTGTCTACAAACACATAAGAAAAGTATAACACATATAATATTTGGTGTTTGTTGTTTATTATTATTATTATCATTATTATTTTATGAAAAGCAAAAGTTGGTTTTCAATGATATAATGAACTTCTATTTAAAATAGAATTTTAAGACTATTATATGTCTCTCTCTAGAAATAAGAAAAATCATAATAATATGAATACCCTTTCCATAATGTTTATCAAACTCCATTTAAATTTTTCCATTTCTATAAATGCCTTTCCTCTGACAGCATTAATGGCTATGCAGAATTCTCTTTCTCTCACTAAGCAGTGACTGACAAGTGACATTCAGTTAATAATTGTCAACACTGTTTACTATATGGCCATATATGTACTTATCCCAGCATCCAAAGTTGTTCTTTTTGCAACATTTGGTGTCTCCTAGGCACTTAAGCAAACAGCTATACATTTCCTCCAAATCAGCATTTAGTTAATCTCAAATTTTCTACTGGTGGCTTCTAGTCTGCATTTCAATGTCCCCCCCCCCCATTTATTGTCTTACAGTCTTGCTTTGTTTCAAAGTGAAGGTGTAAAACAGACTGATTTTGAAACAGAAATCAGTATGATGTTCACAGCTGAGACAGTCAGAGCCGAGATGAAGGACTTAGAAGTCAAGGAAGGACAAAGAAGCATTACTAGGTTTGAGTGACACTGCAAAGGAAAAGGGACTGAACTTGGGAATTGATTTTCTGTTAGAAAAGAGGCTAAAAAGTATCAAAGATTACCCTCAAGATGTGAAATTCAGATGGAAGGAAGAAAATGGCCTGTCTGTGGCAGTGAGAAAGTTAGGTAGTAAAGTAACTCCAAAAGGACCCCAGTTAAGCTCTACACACAACATACTAGGTTTGAAAGGCTCCACAGGACATGAATTAGAAATGCCAAAGGCAATGGGTACAGAAAGATGTAAGGAAAAATCCATAGTAGAAAGTATAATATGGATCTCAAACCTAATGCATAAAGTAAAAGAAATGCAAGTCAGTATTCTAAAATACTGTTTTTATCTTTCAGATGTATAAAATAACAAAAGTTTGAAAGTATATTATATCCAGAATGTAGCATAAATAGTGCTGACAGAAGTTGTATGTAGGGTCTGGTGTGTGTGTGTGTGTGTGTGTGTGTGTGTCATGTGTGTTGGAAGTACTGAGTATTATATCTAGGACCCTGTACATACTAAGCAATCATTCTACCACTAGCTACATCTCAGCCAGTATAAGGCATAATTAAAACTGTCTATAGCTTTTGGTCTAAGTGCTTAGGTCATGTACTGCTGAATCAAAATCATCGAAAGTTTAACAGTTTAAAGCAACAAACAACAAGTGATGAACTCTGGACATGGCAGTATTAAAAATTCCTCAAGAGGCTGGCGAGATGATGTCTCAGTGGTTACAAGCATTGGCTGCTCTTCAGAGGACCCAGATTTAATTCGCAGCAACTGCTGGTCTGCGTACTGGGTGATGTCTGTGAGGATCTACAAGGTTCTGGCCTGACTGGAGAGGCCAAAGACTTAAAACTCTCCAAGGGGAAGCCAAAGTAAGGTGGACTGCTGGGCCTCTTCCAAGGCTGCAGCTGCCCCAGAGTTGGTGGCGGGTGGCAAGATGCAGCGAGCAGCTATGGGCCCAGGTCCTGGCCACTGAGCAGAAAGTGGTGCTGGCAGGCTTGTGCACCCAGCTGTTTGGGCCTGGCTGAGGTCCAGCAATGAAAGCTTAGGGAGAGAAAATCCTTCCATGGAGTGTTACAGCTGAGTAAGACAGGCACTCTCAGAAGACCTTCGCTGACTCATGCACTTTACTCCTTGTGGGTAGGACCTTATAAGCATTTGGGAGTGGGTTGGGTTCTAGAGGCTGATGCTTTCTATTGGCTTGGTCTGAGATGTTAGGGATGCCTCATCAGCATGTGGAAGGACTTCAGGTGTGGTCCCTGTGTGACTGATTGTCACAGTCCTCTGAATGGGATGTCATGGTCACATGTTCCAGGACAGAACCTGGTTGAGTGTAGATTTAAATTCCTATTGTTCTCAATTATGAGGATTGCCAGAGTTCATGAATCTCCTTGACCTTACCAGGTTTTCTGTCTGTAACCACAGTCCACTGCCCCATAAGCACCAACATGGCAGCTTACAACTGTCTGTAACTCCAGTTCCATGGAATCTGATACCCTTATACAGATATATATGCAGGCAAAACATCAATGCACAGAAAATAAAAATAAATACATTATTTAAAAAAAATTAAAGTTCCTTCAATTCACTTCCCAGGGAAATTGGTGAAATATGTAACATAAAATAGTCCTAGGGCAAACAAGTAAGAAAACAATCTATTTAAGAAAGTTAAATATAAAATAAAAAGCAAGGAACTGTGTTATATCTACATCAAGATTGGTCCCTCCCTTGTCATTCGAGCTCTGCAGAATGGGAAACATAACTTAGCTGCAAGCCAAGAGCAGCTCCCTCTTCTTCCCAGGAGGAAGGGTCCCTGTTTCTCATCTTGTTCCAGAGAGTTCACACTTATGCCAGGTCCAGCCATGGTACAGTAGAGATGTAGTCCTTGCCCATCCCTATCTCATGGCAGAGTGATGCTGCTTTAGGTTAACTTGGAGACTCAAGAAGAAAAGGAAGAAGATGAGGAAGAAGGGAAGGGAGCAGAGGAGGAGATGGTGAAGCCAGAAAGACAGAGTAGGTATCAAAAGGAGTTAGAGGAATCTTGTGTAAAAAGAAAAAAAAGGGAGTTAGAGGAGTTGAGGATGGACATGATGTTAATACACTGCAATCATGTATGAAATTACAAACAAGCAAAAGATACTTTAAGAAACAAAGATAATCCTAAAAAACTACAGATGTTTAAAATTATAATCAGAAAGATTTAAAAGTTATTCTACTAAAGATAGATTCCTTCTGTACAGTCTGGTTATTTAGGGGCATATTGAAAATGCTTCTTTGTCCTAACTGACTATTGGGTCATATAGTCATTCCTACTGCACATGTCTCCTCTCATGATATAACAATTTTAAGCATATATCACAAAAATTACAGTTACAGGCCCAAGATGCAATCTGGTAACATTCATAACTATTGAGTTGATGAACCATTATGGGATATACTGAGGGGTTTCCACTCAAACACATGTAGATATATCTCTTAGGTCTGGATCATCTACAATATTAGGGTCAAAGAGGTATTCACTTCTGTTGGACTTCTCTGGTTCCTTAGTAAATGGAGGTGTCTTGGCAGAGGACTACCCAGGCCTTCACAAATGGAACCTCAGCTCATTGCTCTGTGTCTTTTGCACGAAATACTTAACTGAAGGATAGTGTTAACTATAGTCATGGTCATTTAGGAACCAACTCTTCTCTGTACCTCAATGTTTATTAGAGTCATACAATGTTAAAATATAACATGATGCCACAAACCTTTACTAATGATTGAGGCAATACCTTACACGAGAGTCAGGCAGAACAGCAGGGGTAATTTCCCATGATAATGTTCAATAAAAAGAAGAAGGAGAATAGAGAGGAAGAGAGAAAATGGAGAGCTTTTGGCCTGGGACTTGCAGAAGGATCTCCCCTGAAGATGGAAGAATAGGGCATATGTTCCCAGTGTGTCCTTTTCTGAAATCCCTTCTCAGGACAATCAATGTCTTTATTCTAAGCATAGATGACATAGTGCAATATAACTTTTGTTTCCTTCGACTTAGGGCTGAGTTCCTCCATAACCTATGTCACCATAGTGTCCGTGGGTAGTAGCAGTGGATTTTGGCATCCTCCTGTTGATATCCTTTCAGATATCCTCTTGTGAAAGATACAGCTGACTAAGGTGAGGTCATTGTCTGAATGACAAGTTAAAGGGGCCATGGGAGCTACATGCATACTTAGAAGTCATGCCTTCCTATAATCACACACCAGGAAGTGTCTTCACCTGAGGAAATTACCTGATTCCTCAGACTTTGGGCAGGAAGTGGGAATGGGACAATCCATAGGTGTTTCATAAGTATGATACAATTAGGAGAAGTTGATACTGTGGGAAGACCAAGGGCTCTGAACCCTAGAGTTTAGAATGAAAAGGACTTAGAAAGTAGTAAGGAGAATTTTGAGTAGTAAAATAGAAAAGAATGTTTGCTCACTTCCTGGCCAGCTTGCCAAATATGTTACCAGTGGTCAGTGTCAGAGTTAATCACTTCTAGATTGTTGGCCTGTTACTGAAAGAACTGGAAATCAGGCACTCACTCCTAGCTTTTGTAATGTCTTAGCAGCCTACTTTAAACTTGCAGGTAGTGTGCATACACACATACCCCCCAACAAGCAATGCTTCTAACAATGCCAGAAGCATCTCAAACTTCTCCCTGCATCTGGCTACCTGTGCTCCATCTCTGAACACAAATACAACACAGACAGAACTCCAACCAATACACCTAATAATAATTGAATTTAGACAATCTCTTTTCAAGGGTACTCCCAATGAATCAAGTACAAACAGATGGACCAATTTGACCTAAACTGATTTTGGATGCATGTAAGGCAAACTGTGTTGTTCAGGTGAACTTTTAGACACAATCCATTATTTACCACTTTATGCCTATGCGTAGTTTGGTGTGTATATGATGAAAATGAGAGGTATATGGAAAGGGACAGACACAGTGGGGAAAAAAATGAATGTATGACTTAGTGTGTCATTCAAAAATTAAAACAAAACAAAACAAAAAACAAAACTTCCTTCACTATGTTCTAAATTCCACTGGACTTCCAAGAGTATTCTTCCTGTGGGGCCTTCAGTTGGTCTTGGCAGCATACCCTCTATAAATTATACTGTCACTTAGCTACAAATAAAATTACCTTCTTTGTTTTGCCAATCTGTGTGTGCACTTATTCAATTCTTTCAATAAGCGACCAAGAAACTGGTAACATCCAACCCAGACCCCAACTACATCCAGTAATAATACTTTATAAGAAAAAGCACAAAGAATGACAGCTATAAATTCCAGAGCAGTCATGAATACTGTCTAAACAAAACTAAGTTTTCATATGGTCATTCCTAAGCAGAGCATAATTTGTGTGATTAGTGCTAACTAGCTGGGGTCAAATAATAGAGTAACATTCTGTATTCTATTTGCCTTTAACATTTAGAACATTCCTCTTTGAAAGACTCAGGTTGAGTGATAGAGCTTGCACTTGTAAATGAATGTAAATATGCTCTCTGACTCTCTAGAAAATATTCGCATAGCCATAACATTAGAAACTGTACTAATAGGTTTCCAATTTTAAAAATCAACTCAAAATTTAAAACATTTCATAGCAGGATCTAGGAACTACAACATCAGAATTATCTGAAAAGTTTATTTTTAAAAAGATTCTTGGAGCTGGGAGGTGGTAACACATGCCTTTGATTCCAGCACTTGGGAGGCAGAGGCAGGCGGATTTCTGAGTTCGAGGACAGCCTGGTCTACAGAGTGAGTTCCAGGACAGCCAGGGCTATACAGAGAAACCCTGTCTCAAAGAAAGAAAGAAAGAAAGAAAGAAAGAAAGAAAGAAAGAAAGAAAGAAAGAAAGAAAGAAAGAAAGAAAGAGAGAGAGAGAGAAAGAAAGAAAGAAAGAAAGAAAGAAAAGATTCTTGGATCCAACCCTAGAGATTTGGGGCATTGTGTATGTCTGTCAATACGCATAGCATTTTAAACATTTTTTAAGTACATGTTGAGTGATATTAGTCTCAGTTGTCTTAGTGTTTCCATTGCTGTGAGGAGACACCATCACCAAGGTAATAAAGGAAAACATTTAAGTGGGGCTGGGTTACTTATCCATCATAGTAGGAAGCACGGCAGTGTCCAGGCAGATATGGTACTGGAGACAGAGCTGAAAGTTCTACATCCTGATCCACAGGCAACAGAAGGATCCTGTGTGTCACTCTGGAGGTAGCTTGAGCATATATGACCTCAAAGCACACCCCTCTCCCCAGTGACACACTTCCTTCAACAAGGACACACCTCCTAATAGTGCCACTCCCTATGGTCAAGCATTCGGACACATGAATCTATGAGGGCCAAACCTATTCAAATCATCACAGTTGTATTATTCAGGATTCCCTAGAGAAACAGAAATGATACAATATATGCATATTAAATAAGAATTTATTAGACTGGTTTATACAATATGGCCAGAGTTGTCCTACACCATCTGTATCATACCATAGAAACTGAGAAACCAGAAGTTTCTCAGTGCATGTATCCTCATCAGTCCCAATATAATACTAAAGGCCTGGGAGTTCCTACACAGTTTCTAATCTTCAGTCCATGTTTGAAACCCAAAAAGCAAAGGACTCAGCAGCAGCAACAACAAGGTCAATAAATGTGCCAACAAGAGTGAATGTTAAGTAGGCAAAAGCAAAGCTCTTCTTCCTCCATGTCCTTTTATCCCATCCTCACCAAAAGAAGCCACCCACGTTTAGGGTAAGTTGTCCCACTGAAAATAATCTGACCTAGAAATACCTCAAAGAATGACCAGTTCCAGAACCAGCCAAGTTAACAATCCAGACTAGTCATCAGAGTTGTCAACCTGACTTGATCTGGAATTAACTAAGAGACAAGCCTCTGGGAAAAGACCTTAAAGGCATTTCCAGTACAAATTAAGTCAGTAAAGAAAATCTTCCCCCAGACTACAGAGTCCCTCCAAAACATAAAGAGGTCCATGGAAACTGCTGCTTTTGTCTACTCATCTTTACTCCTTGCTGTTCAGTATATCTGCTCCATTGCTGCTATTCCTTCTGCAGTTTCACAGTGATCTGGGAAGGTAGCCGCTTTGGCTTCAGCAGCCAAAGCTGACACATCCAGGCTGATGCCTTCAGCATCACCCTGTGATGCTGACACATCCAGCCTCATTGACTGAGCTGCTACCAGGTTCTCAGCCTTTCTAGTGTGTAAACATTGTTGGATTACCCTGCTCACAATGTATAAACCAGCCTAATCAATTCTTTAAAATACATATTCATTTTATTAGTTCTACTCCTCTAGAGAAATCTTACTAATTATATACAAATTATATCCACCATGTTTTGAAAATCATAGCTATAAAGCAATATTCTCCAAAAATATTATTATACATGTTAACAATCAAAAGCTTTTGAGTCTGAGTATATACCTCTAATATGTATTTATTTGTAATATATATATATATATATATATACTTTTCTACAAATAAAAATATTTGTATATTAAAAGTATAAAATAGAAATTATAAAGGATGAAAAAATAGCCTAGTTATATTTCACTATTTACTTATGCTCAATCAAAAAGCAAGTAAAAATTGAGGATACCTTTTTAAGTTGGAAAAAAATTAAAAAGAAAGAATGAGGAATAAGATCACAGAAATATCAATTCAATAGCCAAGACTTTTTAAGAAGACTTACACAGCTTCACGTTAAAAATAGAAATGGGAAGCATTTAATCTCAGTATACTGAAGAAGCAACCTGGGAGCTTAAACAAAAGACATAATTCTGGGCATCAAAAGAGAAGTGTGAGTGATAAACTGGACACACAAGCCACATGAGGAAGAGCCACTTACAATATCTTAGGGGTCTACAATAATCAAGGATGGTAAAATCAGTCATAAACCGGCATGTGTCACAGATCTTAATATGAAAAATAACATACAATATTAGAATTATCCCAGGGCTAGAGACTCCAAACAAGCACACAGCTGAAGTCACAGGAAAGGATATACAGGTTAAAGAAGCGTGATTCCAGAAAAAAAAGGGGGGGATGAGAAGATATCCATATGTTTAGCTTCCCATTTAGGAAACATAATGAAATCCATTTAATAGGAAAGCAAGTGTGTTAATCACTGTGCTAAATATCAGGGGACTACTGCATACTAAATGTGTGATGAGGAGCACCGGCACCACTCCGGTGTTTCTAATGACCACGGAGAGGCACCATAATCTACAGTTAAATGACTGAGCATCCCTATAGGGCAATATTAAAGAATAAATGAAAACTTTCAACTTAATCCTCAACTTCCTCTACTCTGGCAAAGTCATCTCAGGTTCTCAAGTACACACCACCATTACGTAATGAGGAAAACTGAGTCAGCTTAGGAAGCTCCCTTTCAGGGCAGCCCGTCAAGTACAAAGCCAGACAACAGGAATGACTCCCAAAAATATGGAATCCCTTGTACTCGTTCTTTAGCAGTGTCTAGGCCATGGACTTCTCTTACCAACTAACTACTCCTATGTCCCCAGCACTTGGGAAGAAAAGGCAGGTGAATTGAGATTTCAGACTCATCCACAGCTACATAGCAAGAGCAAGGTCAATGTGGATTACATGAGACCCCCATTACATACTCTGTGTGTGTATGTATGTGGGTATGTGTGTGCGAGTGTGTGTGTGTGCATGTGTGCATGTGTGTGTATGTGTGTGTATGTGCGTGTGTGTGTTCCTGTGCATGCATGTGTATGCATGTGCAAGAAAGAGGCCCTATATGTACTTGGAGAATCTGGCATTTCTTGTTATAAATCTAGTAATTACAATAATGTGATTATGCTTGTCAGTCACTTGGACATCAAATTAATCTTTTGGGGGCATTGATAGATTGAAACTTTCTACTGAAGATAAACAAATCCAACAAACCCAACACTCATGAAAAAAAATAATTTAAAAGCTCACCTTTCCACAACTAAACTGACAGTTTGAGTGAGATCTGGATTTGTTGCCTGAAGACGTTTCCACAGAGACCATACAAATTCTTTGTCAGCCTTAAGGAAATAAAAAGCATATTAAGTGCACTGTTTTACATTCAGAAGAGATATTATGTTATGTTAAATTTAAATATGAAAGATATTTTACCATGATATTTATAATTATACCAATGAGTCCTTTTAAAGTATAGCAGGAAGAGGCTGGAGCTACAGCACAGTGGATAAGAGCACTTGGTGTTCTTCTAGAGGACAGAGGCTCAATGCCCAGAACCCACATGCTAGCCTACAGCCATCTGAAACTAGTTCCAGGGCATCTGATGCCCACTTTTTGCTTCCTTGGACACTGCAGACACATGAGACACAGATGTGCATGCAGGCAAAGTACTTATATACACAAAACATAATTTTGTAAGAACTTCTAAAAGTGTGGTAGGAAAGCCTTAAATTAAAAATCCGTTACACTCTAATGTTGATAGTACTGCTACCCCACCCACAGTTTGTGGTGGATATGCTGAAAATACCAAAATCAATGTACACTTACTCTCAGAGAAAGCTGCTCTTCACCTACTGCTCTGTCTTGCAGTTCCCTGGACCACAAAACCCCATGAAAGAACTGACTTCCC
This sequence comes from Mastomys coucha, assembly GCF_008632895.1. Classification (NCBI taxonomy): domain Eukaryota; kingdom Metazoa; phylum Chordata; class Mammalia; order Rodentia; family Muridae; genus Mastomys; species Mastomys coucha. The sequence goes on along the minus strand of NW_022196900.1, from coordinate 44,736,389 downwards.
TTTCTGCCTCACTTCCCACCCCATTTACTCTGCAATGTCTTCCGATAAGATTTCCTTGCCAGGGACAACATCCCTTCTTGGGAAGCTGTAGAAGACAGTTGGTGGCTTCTGGGAGAGGAAGGTCAGTTTTCTTTAAGCATGTGGCCCTGAAGGTCAGCTACGCTCTAGTGGACGGGCTCACACAGTAGTATATATGGTCAGCATAAGCTGGACTGAAAGTGCTGAGAGAGAGAGAGAGAGACAGAGAGACAGAGAGACAGAGACAGAGACACAGAGAGACACAGAGAGACAAAGAGAAACAGAGACAGAGAGACAGAGAGAGACAGTCAGACACAGACAGAGAATGAATGAATGAATTAATGAATGAATGAATGAATGAATAGGCGAATATGAATGGGGCGTGCACTTGGCACAGTGTGTGTATGAAAGGCAAGGCAGGAACAACTTTTGGGATTTGCTTCTCTCCTTCCAGTGTGGGATCTGGGAATAAGCAGCACTCTTGCCCACTAAGTCATCTTGCCAACTGTCCTAGTTTGCTTTCGATTGCTGTGGTAAAGACGCCATAACCAAAAACAACTTTGGGGAGCACATGATTTATTTGACTTGTATGTATGACCATAGCCCATCACCAAAGGTAAACAAGGCAGGAACCTGGGGGCAGGAACTGAAGCAGAAGTTGCCTAGGAGTGCTGCTTACTGGCTTGCTCCCCATGCTCTCCTATACAACCCAGGTACACCAGGCTAGGGATGGTTCTTAGCACAGCGGGTTGGGCCCGCCCATATCAGGCATTAAACAAGAGCAGTACTCTATTACACATAGCTTCTAGCCATGCAAAGAACATAACTACAAAATGCATTCTTAAGTCTTTTTGGTTTTTATTTGTAATAACTGGGCAAGGCTTCAACATAACTAAACAAACGGTACTTGTAAAATACAATTTAGTTCTCTGATCAAATATTCTGATTCCCGATATCATATGCTTTCAATGAGTTTTTCATTAAATTTTGGTAATGAACATATATGTCTGTCACTTAAAAGCCCTAAATAATTTTCATCCGAAACTGGTTTATGGTTAGTAAATGTTGTTGGCTTCTACAACACACACACACACACACACACACACACAGTAAATCAAACATCTTTTCGTTTCATCTGCTAGTCTACATATGGTGATAGATGTGCATATACAACTGCTCTCCTGCATTTTGACACAAAAGGATTTAGTCTTGAAAGATGGCATAGCAACAAGTAAGAGGCTGGAAGTAATCTCTAAAGAAATGAAATACTGGATACAAACATCCTGAAAGTTCCTTGAAAACACCTTAGGAAAGTGCTACATTTGGAAGAAACTCTTCCCCTCTGTAAACACAACAGACAGCTTTTCACCCCATCTAACCAGCCTTTCCTTCTGCTGTTACATGAAATTCCCTTCCTAACCTGGGGCCACATGCAAAAGTGCTTAACCAGATAATACAATCAGGGGCTCATAGGGAGAGAAACACTGGTTTTCCACCATGTGACTTTCCTAAGGTGCTCCAACTATAACACATGGAATCACCCAAACGCCCTCTTCACTGGTAATAATCAAGTAAGTCAAATATTAGAGAAAAGGAACATAAATCAAGCAGTACTCACAGTAGTACGCTCAGTAGCAAAGCTTATTTCAAACCTGCGTGCTTGACCCTGGCATGACTTAAAGAGTACTCCAATCTCAGTAATATTTTTTAAAGAAACTTATGAGAGTTGATGGCATTCTGTTATGGTAAGTAATCGCTCTGCAACTGCATATACCTAACAAGTGTTCTATACCTGTATATGTGTTCCATGGAAGTTGAGATATAAAATGAATTTTTACTTTAGGTTGCAATTTCTAACAATACGTGGATACTATATATTCTCAAGTCTTGTAATTTATGGGTGAATAATAAGTAAAATTCACATGAAAAATCTAAATCTAAATCTAAAGGTTTAATTTTGTTACACTACAACTAGGCTTAATTATTTTCCCTTAGCTTCCCTAAGAGCAGGAGCCTGGTCTGGCTATAATCTTGGTGATGAGGGATACTGCCAACCTCCTCTCTTGGAATCTATTACTGAAATGTCTCTGGTCATCTACTAATATTATCAAATTTCAAGAATTGCCATGCTAAGCTAATCATGACCATTTCTATTTCTTACATCTGCCTCAAGTATTGCAATCATTTCCTAGTCCAGGAGTGCCCAAGATCCCAAAGGCCAGTGCCATACTGGAAGTTTCATTTTTAATGCTATAAATATGGGAGTAGAGACAGTATAGGAAATGTAGGCAGGGCCTTAGATGGTTACTTTAACAAAGCCTTTAGCATATGCACACATCTTTAAATTCCCCAAGGATGAGGTTTAAGGAGGACAAAATGCCTTATTTAGTTCATCCCTGTCCTGTAGACATCCTTTTGCTGTTTTGCCAGCAAATAGAAAATGAGTAACTGAAAGGGGAGCAGTCTGATAATTGCTCCCCGATCTGCTTAACCAAAGATATATCCAAGTGAAACAAGATTCTCTTGTCTTTACAGCAAAGACCTCTAAAATGGAGCAAGAGAACCCAACAGAGCATACTATAAGAGAGTTTCAAGGTTTTACTAAAGTGATAATACTGTTCAAAAAGCTGTCTCCGGTGTTGGCAGTGCCTAGTTAGTGTCTCTTAAATACAGCGATTTTTTTTTTCTTAAAGACCTGTAATTAATTGAATGAACTCTCAAGATTTTTATTTCCTAACTCTATATATGGTTAGGGCCAAATCTAAATAGATGGTGGTAAGAAGGCAAAACCAATAAATAAATAAATAAATAAATAAATAATAACTTCTCTGCACTGAAGGACATGCAGCTCACAGTACCATTCGCAAACCTTCAAACTAATCTGGAAAGTAATATGAGTGCTCTAACAACTAACTGCTTTCTTCTGACAAGCTCACATGAAAGTATTTCCTATTCGTGGTCTATGGGATCACTTGGATCACTCTAAGTTAATAAATGAATTACGGAGCACCATTTAAGTGTGAAGTCCCCAGTCCCAAAACTTTCGAAAAACTGTGATTTGTGTTTGGAACTTAAGTTTAACGAGATAAGAACAAGGGTTAAGTGTGGGTTCGAAGTTTAAAAACAGGCTACTTCCATCAGTGGATTTTCTTTTTCTGACACGACCCTGTTTATTCCAATTCATGAATGCACTCGACTTGTGGGCACTGGGTACCACTAGACAGCACCAGGAACTTGGGCTTTTGAGGAAGGAGCCTCTGGGAGAGCATCCGATTAAATCGAAACCAGGGTCTGCAGCGGGACAGAGCCTGCAGCCCAGACCGTGGGCAGAGGCAGGGCGTGGAGCCTGGAGGGTGCGTCCCGGGAGGGCTCGCTAGGTGCCCAGGGACGCGAGCATGAGCTCGGGCGACGGTGATGGGCGTGCTGCCCCCAGCCCAGGCGGTGGACGGGAAGGCCGGCGGCCAGTCCTGATACCTGACACAGGGCCAGCTCCTCCTTTAGGCTGCTCAGCTCTTCCTCCAGGAGCTGCGATCGCGTCGCCTTCGCCTCCTCCGAGGAGAGGCCCTCTGGCCACCAGGACCCCGCGGGCTCACTGGCCACTGGAGCGACAGCGGCCCCGGCCCGCCCCGACCCTCTCCGGCCCCTTGACCCTTCTTTGCCCCTCCAAAGTAAATCGCTTTTATCCACGACGACCTCCCTCGCGGCGCCCGCCAGACCCGAGGCCTCGCTGCGCACAGCGTGCACCTCGGCTCCGCGCCCGACGCGGAAGGACCGGCGGCTGGACCGCCGCACCGGGGGCAGAGGCGGCGAGGAAGACGGCGAGCGCGCCGCCATGGCCGCGGCGCCTAACGGGTCAAGTTCCCGCTTGAAAACTCCACCTTCCCTTCCCCATCCTAAGGAGCCTGGCCTGCCATCCTACGCATGCGCGAAGCTTTTCCCGCCTCGTCCTGCGCTCGCGGGTCCTAGTAGGCTTCCCGCGGGCCGGGCTCGGAGCGCGGGCCGCTGAGCTAAACTGCGCGTGCGCACCGGGCCGAAGGAGGCACGACCCCCAAGTTCTTTGCTGGCGCCTCCACTGTCCCTAGTCCAAAGTGCATGGCTTTCCGGCCCTCCTAAAGCCCTAGCTCCACCGAGGGCCTACTTTACATCCCTCCTCTGAAAGCCTTCCTGACAAGCCCCCAGCCCCGAGTGCCTGAACTGTGAATTCCTCCTCCTCCAAGGCTTCTGCCAACTCACGTTTTTTTTTCACGTTTCATTGACCGCCCTCAAGTGTTAGTTACCCCGCTAATCTCTCCAACGCTGTTGTAAGCTCCTTGAGGATCAGGGAATAGGTTTTAGAGTTAAGTGTTTTCTTCATAACCCTTGGCAACGCTGCCTTACGTGCGGCTGACATCTAACCGACTGAAGTCAAGGAGACGCAGAAAGCCTTGTGCTGAGCTGGGACTATCGAGCAGGCTTCCCACTTGAATTATGATCCTTCCTACACCCTTTGTCTTTTGTTTTGCAAGAGTCATGGTTTCCTTTGAGTCTTTATGTCAATTTCTTTATCCCTTGGCTGGATATCAGAGCAAGTTTGTCCTACAAGGCCCAACAGCTTGGTGTCCTTGGACCGATCTAAAGTCAGCAACGGAGTCTGATGAAAGAAATGAGACCGACTCATTTTTTAGTCTCTGGCTTTTTCTTACTTGCTTTGCTATAAACTTCAAAAACGCAATAACCTTTCTTTGTCCTTAAGACACTGCCTCCATAGTGCTAAACTAGTGAGTGCACTCATGCTGGGCTGAGTTTCACAGAAAGGTAAAATTACTTTTTTGTTGTTACTGGTTTGTTTTTGTTTTTGTTTTTGTTTTTGTTTTGTTTTGTTTTGTTTTCCTGAAAAGGTTTACAGAAGAGATTTGAAGTAGCGATTGAGACTCCCAACATGAAGCTACCATTTTCAAATCATTTTTACCAGTACTGAGTCGGCATGCCAGAAGACTGCCTCCGGTCATCCTTCCCACATTGCAAAGTGTATTAGAGAACTACATGTTTACAGTACATGTAGGGTTAAGGAGCTTGGCTCAGTCCATGCAGTGATTACTTCGAAAGCATGTGTTCAATCCCCCTGAACCCACATGTAAACACAAAGCCAGCCATCATGATTTTGGCAAACCTGTAATCCCAGAATTTAGGTGACAGAGACCAGATCCTATGACTCTCTGGCCTTCCAGTCTAGCCAAATCTGCAAGCTCCACGTTCATTGAGAGACCCTGTCTCAAAAACTGAGATGGAGAGTGATTTATTTGAAACAAAGCACTACATTCCAAGAATATATGATATTTTATTGGGCTTAACTCTGAGAATTCACTGGTGTGACCTGAAATACATGTAAGTGCCTCCTACTGGTTATCTCTTATTTGTTCATTTAATCCTAGAAAGATTCTTTGGAAAAGCAATGAAATATTTTCTATTATAACTTCTAATGTGTTTTTTGCAATCTCAATCAATCGATAGGTGATAAATGATATGACAAAAGTAATATGAATATACATAGGATAATAGATACATGATAGGTAGATGGATGGATGGATGGATAGATAGATAGATAGATAGATAGATAGATAGATAGATAGATAGATAGAATACATAGATAAATACAAGATAAATAGATAGATTCTCCCAGAGGATATCTTGAATCTGTATCTTTGCCTAGGCAAATATTCTTAAAAGACTTTTATTATGGCAATATACACCTAACACAAAATTTATCACATACCATTTTAAATTATTACAACTATCAATGAAGTAGTATTATGTTAGTAACCGCCCCACAGTCTAGTTCCAGAACATTTTTATCATCTCAAGTCAGAACCCCCATACCCATTAAGTCATTTCACATTCTTCCTCCCACTAACCCTGTAAATCACCAACTCCTCTCTATTTCTGTGCATTTTTTATTCTAAACATTTTAAAATGAAGTCTTATACTATGTAAGCTTTTATGTCTGCTTTTACATAATATATTTTCAGAATTCACCCATGTTGTAGCATATATCAATACTTTATTCTTTTTTAAAAAGATTTATTTTAGTATGGTGTGTGTGTGTGTGTGTGTGTGTGTGTGTGTGTGTTTGCTTGCATGTATGTATACCACATGTGTGCCCAATGCCCACAAAAGTCAGAAGAGGATGTTAAACACCTTCCTGTAATGGAGATATTGGTGGTTATGAACCATCCTGGGTAGTAGTCTGCAAGACCAACCAATGTTCCTAACTGAAGAGCTGATCCTCCAGCCTCTTGTTGTGTTTTTGTAGATGAATAAGACTCTATTGTATAGATAAACCACGTTTTCCCTTTATCTTCTCATCAGTCAGCGGGTGCTTACATTTTCATCTTGTACCTATCATGGATAAAACTGCTGAAACATTTGTGTGTAGTATTTTCTTGGAAACTCCATGTTTAATTCTCTATGAGTGAATCTCTAGAGCATCCAGTGATTAGTTAATTTTAAAGCCCCCTGCATTTTATGCTTGTATCGCTTTCAATTCCTGTCAGCTGTGTATTAGGGCTCCAATTTCTCTCCATCTATGCCAATATGCATATTTTGTTTTTTTTGGTATTTTATTTGTTTTGTTTTATTATGGTTTTTATTCTCTTAACACCCAAGCTACTGCTTATTATGTGTGTGGCTTTGGCTTGTTTTGTTGTTTTTGTTTGTTTGTTTGTTTGCTTGCTTGCTTGCTTGTTTCCCTGAATGTGTTTGGACATTTGCTTATCTTCATAGAATTATGTGTTAGCATCCAGAACCTGCGGCAGATATGGGCGGGTCCACAGACCTGTCGCTAAGACAACGGGCACCATATTCCCAGAATCCATTGGGTTCAGCTCCCACCTTTACCTGGACTGCTACGTCATGACATATATATATATATATATATATATATATATATATATATATATATATATATATATATATATATGTATGGGTACTTTCCTCCATCTTGCTCTCTTTCTTCTCTCTCTCCCCTCTCTCTTTCCGCGCCGCTATCCCCCACTCCCTCTCAATTAAACCTCTTGCACGTGGAACTGTCTAAGCCTGGTGTCTGCAGATGCGTCCCACCACGACTCAAACCCATCATTATGTCTTCAAGCCCTTTGAGTTTGGTTTGTTTCAATTTCTGATTTTGTTGTTGTTATCAATTTTGTTTGATTGTATTGAGATAAAATCTCAGAATGTAGTTTCAAACTTACCGGCCTCTGGCTTCAGACTCCCAAGAGTTGAGTTGCAGACCTGGGCCACCAAGCCTGGCTATTTGACCCTTTTAAATTAGAATGGTTTTGTTACTGTTGTTTGTAGGGCTGCTGTTCATTGCCAGAGTTCTTTACTGACAATCTTTGTTTGCCTGTTTGTTTGTATTTATTCACTTTACATCTTAATCTCTGCCCCTACTCTTGGTTACCCTCTTCCTTCTCCTTTCGTATCCTCCCACGCTGGCACATCAAGTCTCTGTAGGACTAGGCACAACCTCTCCCACTGAGGCCAGACTAGGCAGCCCAACTAGAAGAACATATCCCACATTCAGGCAACAGCTTTTAGGATAGCTCTACTTTAGTTAATCTGGACCTACATGAAGACCAAACTGAACATTTGTTTGTCTGTTTGTGGGGGATTGGAGGCAGTTAAGTCCAACCTGTGTATGCTCTTTGGTTGGTGGTTCAGTCTCTTAGAGCTCCAAGGGTCCAGGATGGTTGACTCTGTTGTTATTCCTGTAGAGTTCCTATCCCTTTGGGGCACTCAATCCTTCCATCAACTCTTCCATAAGAGTCTCCAAGCTCCATTCACTGTTTGGCTGTTTGGCTGTAAGTATCTGTATCCATCTAAGTCAGCTGCTGGGTGGGGCCTCTCAGAGGACAATCATGCTAGACTCCTAACTAAAAGCATAACAGAGTATCATTTATAGTGTCGGGGATTGGCTGGCGCTTGCCCTAGGGATGGGTCTCTAGTCGGCCTGGTTTTTTGCTTGGCCATCCCTTCGGTCTCTGCTCCATCCCTGCATTTCTTGTAGACAGGATAAATCGCTCCACTGAAGTTCCTGCCTGACTATGGAGAGTAGCCTCTTCATGTTCAATACACCCAGTGCTGTGAGTCACAGCTAAGGTTACCCCATTGATTCTTGGGTGCCTTCCTTATCGCAGGTCTCTGACATGCCCTCAAGATGCTTTCCTCCCACCCACCACCACCAGTTGCAGATTTCTATTCATTCTCATGCCCATCCCCTCTCCCACCCAGTTCCCTCCCTCCCTTTGCCTCCTATGATTATTTTATTCCCCCGTCTAAGTGAGATTCAAGCATCCTCACTTGGGCTTTACTTCAATTTTTAAAAGGAGTCATACATATTTCTAGAAGTGTTTACATTATTGTATTGGTTATTTACTAAAACAAAGGAAATTTATAAAATACTCAATATCTGCATGTGTATCTCAGAAATACATGTTAAAAAGCTTTCCTATTGCCTAATTAAAAAACAGCCAAAGCAGTCTACAGTGTTTTTCTACTCAATTATGAGTTTAAACAATTGAAAGTGGTGATACCTATTCCCCATCACAATAAATTCTGCTGATGATAAAGTACATCAGATTAGAGAGATACATAATTCTCTTCTCCATCCATCTCTATGGGACAGCTGAAATTCTAAAAGAAAGTAAAAATTTTAACAGTTTCTATTGCTTTCTTTTTAAATTTCTAGCTTACCAATTTACTGTCATCTTTATTTGATAAGTAAAATTTATCTTAATCTTTCTGTAAGACATATTATTTTTTAGCTATGGTACCACTATGTAATTCTGGCTACTCTAGAGTTCACTGTGAAGACCAGGTTTGCTTTGAGTTTATAGATATTAGTCTGCCTTTATCTCTGAAATGATCAGATTAAAAGTATACCCTACTATACCAAGTTAGATTTTCCTTAATGTTTTTAGTATTTGCCATATCCTAAAAATGTTAATCACAAATCACTCGCTCCCTTTATCATGGTCATTGTAAGAGAGATGCATACTAGAACACGCTGATGACCTCAGTAGCATACAGACCTCCAACGCTGAGTAGAAAAAGCACAACTTAGGAGGTAAACAACAGTAAACAAAACAAATCTTCTACACTTATGATTACGACAATTTTGTTTTTGCACTTTCTGATAAGTCCTGAGACTGTGTGAGCAATTTCATCCATCCCATGCAAGTCCCCTGTACTTAAAAGTCATGAACCTATGACAACAGAATTTCATGTTGCCTTTCATCTACAAAGACTCAATACATACAAACTATTCAAATAGGAATTTTTTTCTAATTGGAGGATTTATCTAAAATTATGTCCACTGACCTCCAGCTTTCAAAGTAGATAGTATTCTGAGGTGAAGGATAATTTGTGTACTTTACATCTCAGTAACTTCTAGCAGAATACTTTGTCAGCACAGTTCGGAATACAGCCCCAAGTTTCTGGTAAAGTATTTTATAATACAAAGAATCACGTGCTTTCCACTCTTCATTTTAACACAGAAGAATGGGCTAAGAACCTCCTGCCACTGCCTTTGTATTCACATTAGCATTTATTCCTCCATGATACATGAGATGGTAAATCATGGCCTCGAGTACTATAATTGAATAGTCTTTGCCCCTATGGCAATATTGTAAAAATACTCCAATGCTTTGGTCTATATAACTTCTCTGGTTTTACACAAAACATTAAAGCCTTTCTCCACTACCTCAGTTCTGGTTTGATATTTCTTTCTCAATGGTGTTTATCTATTCTGCATATACAATAGAGACTCCCATCTGTAACACACACACACACAAACACACTTGTCTGTTTGAAAGTGAAGTGTATATGGAGGGTACTAGGTAATTATTGTACTTTTGCCCAAAAAAAGGAATTTTTATAGCAGAGTAACTATTACTTACACCCATCAAGCAACTAAGAACCAAATCTTCAACACGTGGACGTGTAGACCCATTCACATTCAAACCATACTATTCCCTCCTGGTGTTCAAATGCTTATGACCATCTCATAATGCAAAATTCATTCACTCCCTGCCCAAGAGTCCTCTAAGTCTTGTTTCTAGCATTGTAAAAGAAAAAAAAGACAAACACCAAAAAGTAAAAATTGAAAATCTTCTGTAAGGCTTGATCTTTTTAGCTATGAATCCCTGTAAAATAAAAGGCAATGTCATTGACAGAGAGTAAATATTCCTCTGGTTTAGGGGTTCAGCTCGTGTTCTTGCTGCATGCACTTGTGTAGAGTATGTTGAAGGAGGTAGAGAGCAAGAAGGAGGCTGGGGACCAGATAATAACCTTCTTTCTGACCCACTGACCTACTGACCTACTTCCTCCTGCTGCTCCACACACTAACTTTTCAACTACCTCCAACAATAGTGCTACCATCTGAGGACCAAGTGTTCATTCAGCACCTGATCTAATGAGTTATTGCATATGCAAACCATTCATAGCTTATAAACTCTCCAGTGAGCACCAAAGGAAATGCATTTACTTCATCTTCGCATTCCTCACTAAACTCGGTTTCTTTTTAATTTTTATATTGTGTATGTATTCATATGAGTATGTTCCTGTTATACAGGCAAACCTCTGTGTGCAGGTCCACCTGCATAGGTGTGTGCTTGTATGGGGAGGCCCAACAACAACCTCAGGTGTTTTCCTCAGAAACCATCCATCATTTGGATTAGAAATAAGTAGAATAGACTGGCTGGCCAGTGAGTGAGTCCCAGGATTCTATCTTTCTCCATCTCCTCACCTTTGGTGTTAAAAAAAAAAAAAGCACACCACCATGCCTACATTTTTAATATGTTACTTTATTTAAATTTTTCACACAGTATCTTTTGATCATGTCTTTCCTCCTCCCTGATCTTCCCCTCCTCCCTAAACACCAAACATCATGCTCTTCCTGCCTCTTTTTCACATGGATTTTGGAGATCAAACTCACATCATTACACCTTCATGGCAAGCCCTTTACTAACTGAGCTATCTTTCTTGCCCCGTCACTGTTTCTTGATATAATAAATACTACTGATTCAAGGTAATATGTTTTCAATTTGTATCTGCTTCTGCTCTCTATTTTGTATTTTTTATGACTTTATAATCATTTTTTAAAATCCATGTACATGTACTTTTTAAATATCTCTAAAGTACACTGTAAGCTCTTAGAAATGGCCACAGAATCAGACTGAACCTCTGCTTGCTGGCAAACACTGGACAGTGTGAAAGGAAAGCCCTCAAACGACAGACATCTCATTCACTGAGTTGAGCTAGTAAACTTGAATATTTATTTTTATTATTATCAGAAGAAATTATATTATCTGTGCCTTCAAACTAGTGAGATGCTTTGCAGTAAATGCATACATTTGTAAGGTAATATTATTAACCCATTTTTCTATCGATATGGTATGAGGAAGTAGTAGGTTAAAAATGGTAAGATTTTAGGGACTGGAGATGTGACTCAATACTTACTAATACTGGCTGTTCTTCCGGAGGACCTGTCTCCGATTCCCAGATCCCACATGGTAACTCCTACTGTACATCTCCAGTGCCAGGCAATCTGAAGCCCTCTTCTGGCTCCTGCTGGCAGCAGGTAAAGTAGTACAGAGACATGCCTACAGGAAAAATATCTGTACACATAAAAAAAAACAAAATTATAAAATATATTCAATAGGTAATATTTTATCTGAATTTGAAGAATAGTTTCATCAGCTTTAAATTATTTGATAGAGAAAATATTATCCTAACTTAAATTAAGAATAAAATAAACTTCATGAAAGTGTGGATTGAGGAAACAAATGTATAGAACCTGTCCTGTTTCACTGTAAATGGTCCCTAAACATTAGCTACGTAATTGATTCCTGGTAAACATTCATAAGCTGCTATTTATATTTACATTGTTATTAAACTTACCTCATGGTGAAATTATTGTCATGCCTCTTCCCCTTATTTTAGGATATCTAAAATGTTGATACAAATGCCATTACATGTTCTTCTACAAATACATTGTTACGTTTTTATACAACAGAGCCTGAAGGTCGCATTAAGCTCTCTTTCCTGAACTTGTTATAGTGCCCCTCGTATGCTACAAGTGCACTGTAGATACTCTGAAGGTTTTATTCTTTTGTTTTGAACTAAACACCATTTGTTTGAAGGTAAGGATCTTGTCTTGGTCTTCCTTGAAAATAGATACCATATCTTATATAGTATTATAAATTAAATATATACTAAGCCTAATTCACACACACACAAGTATAAATAACTTTCTCACTTTTATGATTAGTATTTAGAAATATCCAACATTTGTGTGCACCCTCTCACACACATACTGCACATACATAATATATCTACACCGTAATTTCTCTGTAAATCAGGTTCATTTTCTTTTCAATGAGAAATCAAAGACTTTTTGTTCCTTTTGGCTAAATAAAAAATCTCTGGTATTATTACATATAAAGTAACCTGTATTTACAAATGTTTCAAGAAATAATGAATCATTTATAATTGAAGGCCTACTAAGTTCCAGTGCCAGCCACTCCTCTAGGTGCTAGGGAAACAGCAATGAACAAGTATGTATGATGTCTAACCTTGTGTAGCCTGTGTTCCAGAGAACCCTTATCCAAACTTTTAACACGGATTTAGAAACACAGAAAGAGAGACAAATGCCATCCTTCAGTATTATTGCCTTTTGGAAAGAAATCCATATTATCCCTCATCCATTCATTACATAAGAAGGAAACCTTCCATTCAGTCATCAAATTATGGGAGTCAAAAACAGTTATGATGAGTCCTTCCATTCACCCCACACATCTGTGTCTTGCCTAGCATCTCTCTCTCTCTCTCTCTCTCTCTCTCTCTCTCTCTCTCTCTCTCTCTCTGTCTGCTTGTCTCTCTCTCTCAACAGTCACCCCTCCATCCATTTGTAATGGCTCTACCGTGGTTCATTTATTCTCACAGATTAGTATAATAACCTCTTTCCTGGTTTCACCCAACTGAATGAGTATAGTCCTTGGCTGAGCAGGTGCAGCGCTCAGCAGGGCACTTTGCTGATTAGTTCTGTCCCTGCTTTCTTATTGCCATCATTTAAATGAATTCCAAAGTGTTTAAACTAATGTCAAGCATACTATAAAACCCCAAAACTGGGTTTTAAAATTTTAAGTCTGAGATATTCTAGGTATTTTATCTAATAACTTACATATTGTCAACGCATTTAAATGTACTCATTTATTATTTTAGTACTTTGAGCCCCCTCTCCAGAGTGAAAATCATCATGGAAAAGACATGGTCCCTATGGGGAACAATGTCAAGAGGAGCCATGCTACTGTTAACTAGCACCCAGGAACAAAATGGAGCAGAATTCAAAGAAGGAGGCATTAAGCCTGGGGTTCTCATATGTCCAACTGCTGGCTATCCCCCTAAAAACAAATATAAAATGATACAAGTGCAGCAAACAGCAGACATATGGAGAACTTGGAGACCCTGAACAGTTTTATTTTCAGGGGCCTTACTTTAAATCGCATCGAAAACTTGAACAGTAAATGTATTCATATTGCTTGTTAATTGTTTTATACAGCTATCTCTATGAGTTGAATCAAGATGGTTACTGTTATCTTTGCAGATAAATTGGCAGGTGTCGCTTTTTATTTTGCCATTCTCTTTTCATGGTTTGAAACCAATATATGATTCTCATTTCTAAAAATGTATGGACTGTGTTTGTACATGTGCAAGTTCATGTGTGTGCATGTGTATTTACATATAGAGGCCAGGGGGCAACTTTGGGTGTCATTGTTCAGAAGCCCCTCCAGAAGCCCTCTGCCTTGTCTTAAGAGTCTCTCACAAAGACCTAAGGTTCACATTTAGGTAAGACTGCCTAGGGCCATAGAGATCCAGGGATTTTATCCCCAGGACCCCATATGAATACCATCATGCCTTGCACTTACCTGGGTGCTAGGAATCAGTTTTAGATCTCATGTTGTGTAGTAAGTACTTTAACCAACCAAGCTGATTTCTTACCCCCTAAGATGTTCTTGAGGCCTCTAAAATGCATAGGTATAACCATGCGGTAATTCTCTCTGTAGTGAGTCTAGAGCTCAAAATAAATCTTTGCATCCTGTGAGGACACTTGTTCTGACCATCAATTTCAACCACTAATGGAGTGACCAGAAGAAACAGCTACAATTTCTGGTTTAAAAATGATATGTTTCCATGGCCAATGTGCCACAAACTGATGAGAAATTTCTAGAACTGAAAGTAACCACTTTCAAAAACAAACTGTCAAATCTCTGGGTCTTGTCAGCTCCTTAAAGTAGGAACCTACTGCAGTAAAGTCTAGGCAATGAACAAAATGATCTCTCGCTTTCTTCCACATACCCACAATTAAAGACTCGTAGAATAACAAAGTCCTCTGTTAAAAGTAAAAGCTAATTCCACTCTTAAACTTCTCAAATATCCAGTGTGAACTAGTTTTATAGCATAATTACTTTCTACAAAATACAGAATTGTGGCTTCCAGTTGAGTGTTCCTTGAATGCTAGAAGCATTTATTTTGTGATTAGTGTTGTATGCCTTGAAGCCTTCACATGAGTTATCCCTATCTTACAGGGAGATCTTGGTGCTGCTCCTTCAGCACATAAAATGTCTACATGTCCTTTAAGGCCCAAACTAAATGTCACTGTGCAGGTCCTCTCTGGCTCCCAAAGTCACATCCATTTCTGTGTTCCCACAGAACCTCCCACATTTTATCGACTGTGTGAATTAGCATGTGTGCTGCCTGCACACTCACCTTCCAGTACCTGGACACAGATCCTTTGAGGTCATCATCACTCCATGATCCTCCATCTACAGAGCACGGGTGTAAAGCAAATGGTTATTTCCTTCAGTCCACAAGCACAGCACTTCACATAAAGTGCACATCATTCCATTAATTTTACCTTGAAAATGAAGACCACAAACTGTCTGGCCATCTGTTCTCTGTCTTTGTGGTGAAACAACATTTTTGAATGCGATTGTGGGTAACTTTCCCATTCTTTCCTCCCAGCTATCTGTTGTTCTTTCTGCTTGTGTCAAGGTTTCCATCACCTTGTGGAGATCATTACAATCAGACACTGCTTCAATGCATCGTAACAAGCTGCTAACATAGCCAGAAGTTTTCCCACTTTTAGAGTCTTGAGATGCTGTTTTGGGAGAGGATGCAGTTAAGGGAGTATAGCTGTGTGAGAAGACAAGAGCGAGGGGAGGTGATAGTGGCCTTCTGAGGAAGCTGGTTTCTCATGCTCGGGGATCACTTGTTGTGGTGTTGACTTTTTAGGGAATAATCAACATTAACTTTCTATTAATATGGCCCTTCAGCGATAAAAGTTAAATAAATTTCATGTTAAGCGATTTCCCTATCTGGATAGGTGGAAACCATTCATTGAAGGAGATGAGAAACTTTCTGTTTTAGTATTTCCTGTGAGTCCCAGAAGCACAGGCAATAACTCCCATCAGAGCTAAATGCTGTAATTATGTTAGTGCCCTCTGCTGCACATGTGCAAGATTACAGAAAACCCTGTTACTTCATGATGTGTCTAGACATTCTCCGCCATGGCATTTTCCAGAGGCATGCCTTTAACAGCATCCTTACTCAATTACAGCCGGACAGGATTTTACCTTGTTGTGTGAAATTTTGTTTCCCCCATTTATTGCAAATCCAAACAGAAGGGCAAATAACATATCAGAGGAAAGTGTTATAGGCTTATTGTCATTGTAAGAAAAATGTCGATTAAATGTTTGCAATACTAGTAAAATAATTTTATGGCTGAACAATTGCTTACTTTAGAAACCTGCCTCTTTCTTCTAATGCTTGTGAGCTCATCACGTCCCCATGAACTTTCCTGTGTGTATCCTCCTGTGTTTACTTAAGTCAGAGTCAATTCTAAGCCCCATCAACCTTTCTGTTTGCTTATGGTATTCAATAATTGGTTTATATGACATTTGTTTTGTGCCATTTGATTTGTTTCTGTACCTTAAATTAAAAATTTCTGCTTCTGTCTGAAGTTTATTAACGGAGAGTAGTATTAGTAGACTGAGCCCTAGCTATAAGTGGTCCTCTGTCAGCTACTTATCTTTTTGTTTATCTCTTGTTCTAGGTTATGAAATTTTAACCATCTCGCTCACCTTTAAATAATCATTCCACAGTTTTAGAGCAGCAGACGCCATGGAGATATATCGCTTGTATCTTTATTTGGTAAATTTTCTGTGTATGAAGAACTATTTAAAATCGCATAATTTAAAATGGAAACAGGATTTGCTTGTATGAGGTACTTCTGTAATAACCCGCGAGGATGAGAAATGAGTATCTCATTTCTTTCCTTCCTTCTAAACGTTTGCATTTAATTCATATTCATAAGGAGCTTGGGGCAGAATCAGATAAGGTATAGATTTGTTATCAGCCAAACTTGTTCTGTTACTTTTAAATGTTTAAAAAATATGAATGTATCTTAAGAAGTAATTTAAACTTGATAATTCTCAAAAGAAAAATATGAGATATGTTGGTCAAAATTAAGAAGGCACGTTTAAAGCTACATCACATTAAAATGTGTATAGAGAACAATAGGACAATGGAAGATAGCTTCACATGTTAATGGGTTTGAGGTCAAATTAAATTCCAGATTTTTGGGAAAATGGCGCTTTTTTTAGCATAACATCATAAAAATCAACAAGGAAAGCAAGAAGCAAGCACAGGTAAATGTCAGGAGAATGGTGTTGGGAAATGTTTATGGTGATGGGCTCTATTATCCAGCTAAGCACTCTTACTCTGAATATAATCTGTTTCGGTGCTTCAATTTGGAAGTAGTAACTGAATAAAAGAAATAAACATCATAAACGCTGACACATAACTCCTAGATTTACTGCTTCTTATTTTATTATATTGAATTTGACTCGACAGTAAAGATGCATTATATATTTCAATGCAGTAAACATTCATTTAGATACCAGCATTTGTATTTAAAAGAAAATTTATATCCCATGGGTTTAAAAAATGCATTTAGATGGGCTTTTGTTTGTTTATTTGTTTCTTTTAACAGAATGTATCCTGTACACAGAACACTTCTCACAGTGGTCCATATGACAACCTGTCTGCTTCTACAACTGGCCCTCAATACTGGTTTGTCAGGGATGAAATTTTGTCCCCAGAAGACTGTAAATTGAATCACTTAAGTTGATTAACTTCCAATTTCTGTGTTTTAAAAACAGAAAAAGTCATTCCTAAGACATAAATTGGCTTTATGTTTCTGAAAACAAACAATTCCCATCAAATGTGAAGCATTAAAGCCCCTGGCCTAGGAAAGCTCATGGACTTGAGCACAGCATTATTCTCAGTGCTGTCCAAGAATGATGTGGACTTTATCTCAATGTGTTTTCTATAAACTCAACAAGAAAAGGACACAGATAAAATATAGTAAGATATTAAATAAACTGTTATTTTTTTCCTTACTTTAGAAGGGAATTGAGAATGGACAGCCTAGGCTGCACAAAACCTTTTCTCTCACACACAAAAACAAAACTGTATCAATCTGACCTGTCCATGAAAGTCCCTTCCTAAGAGGGAAAGGCTCCAGGTAAAATATCATAGCAATGAGGTGGGCTGCAGAATTAAAGGAAGAGTCACAGAGGAGCTTTCCCATGCCCCGTGCCACACCTAGTTTATGCCCAGTCAGGCAGTCTTGAGAACCACTACCCACATGGAGGAAAGCTGATAACCCCAACTTTATTACAGACTCTAATACCAGATCCCATTAACCTTAATGCCAAAAAATCTTCATGGCCCATATTCACTTGTACATATCTGACATTTTTATACCATGATCTTGTTAACTCATGATTTTGTTTTAGATTGTTTGAGGTTTTCTTGGAAGGAAAAATATGTGATTATCTCTATTACTTTATAACTTTTTCTTGGTTTGACACCAGGCCTGCCTAAACAGACACAAGCTTCAGACCAACTCCCCTGGGTTCAAGCTCATGCAATCTTAGAAACCAAGACAGTAGGCCAGCACTGGTGGATTCAGTCTAGATATATACACTAAAAGTCTCCTGTAGCTGGATGTCTTGGATCTCAGCAACAGGCTAGCCTATAGTCTCTGGATAAGATGACTTGTAATCTACTTTTACAAGGAGAAAAAGCCTGTTAACAAACACAGGACTTAAGTCCCTGTCTACTTCCCCAAATGCAAGGCCACAAGCATCAAGAATAATTAGGAAAACAAAATACCACCAAAAGAATAAAAGGAAGGCATTAAAAACTGACCGTAAAGAAATAGATTGATCCCCATAGGTTAGAAGAGAGCAAAAGGCAGACAACTAATTATAAACTAATAAGCAAAAGCTACTTGGAGAAAAATGTGCTCAACAACAACAATAAATAAATAAATAAGTAGGAGAAAGAGCAATCCATGATTTGAAAAACAAGATAACAGAAATAAAACCATCTATAAAACACTTCCAAAGCAAATTTGATCAAACAAGAAAAAACTCAGGGACACCCACACATACACACCAAAGACAGGTTATTTGAAATCATCCAATCAGAGAAATAAAAAGAAACAAAGAATGAAAAGGAATGAATAAAGTCATGGGATATATAGAACAGAATCAATGTATGCATGGTGGAATTAATGCAAAGAAGAAAGGACAGAAAGCTTCCATTTAAAGTAATAATGAACTCAAATAACCAAATCTGGATTGGGAAATGATATCAAAATTCATGAAGCCCAGGGAATCCCTAAGAGACCTGAAAGCACTGGGATGTGGTCAGTAATCCACATGACCATCAAAATCTAGGGTCAAAGGCAAGCAGAAATGGCTATGGACTCTAGCAGTGCTGTACCATCCACCCTAAAGATCTCAGTAGACTATCACATGACCAAAAACAAAAAATAATAAATGATTTCTAAAAATTCTTAACAAAGGAAATCCAGGACAGTATGCCTTCAGTGATGAGCTCTACAAACATGAAGGCCAATAAGCCAATCTCTTCAAACTCTTCCAAAAATTAGTTCCAAACTCATCCTATGCAAAAAAAGTGTTATTCTGCCTTCAAAGCCAGACAAAGACACTAAGGGGGAAATGTTAACAGCCAGGGAATGATGAACAAATGACCTCATATTTTTTTCTTTCTAACTTGTGTCCTATAAAGAAAATGTTAAAAATAAATGCTATTTTGTAATCAAGTAGATAGTAGACTGATAAAACACCACCAATATCCATAAGCTCATCAGTAAAGTATGCTTCAAGATGCTCCTTAGATACACAGAGAAATTTAGAAATCTGTTATACAGGAAGAACATGAGGACTCTAGATGTATATACTGACACCAGGTTTACCAAGAAATAAGAAGTAGACCAAAGTAACAAGGATTGCTTAACAGCCTCCCTGTATGTAGTTGTATAGATGTGATGAAGTAGATGATTTGCCAAAGAAGGCCTGCAATTGTTTTGCTTGTGTATTTGTCATGGCTGTAAAACTTTACATTCAATGTGAATATGAATTGTTAATTCTCTAAAACAAAATTAGAATCCCAAAGGCACATAAAAACTAAGTAAACCATTAATATATAGCATTTCCTGTATTGGTCATATTATTAAACATTTTGCTCTTTTGATGTGCTATTTTACATTTATTTATTTTTGTTGAAATATCTTTACATAAGATGGGAGGCAAGACACAGATGGATTCCTAAAACCCACTGGACAGCTAGCCTAGTCTACTTAGCAAAGTTCAAGGCCAAGTGAGAGGCATGTGTCTGTTTCATATGTGCTTTACATGATAGAGGGAAACGGGAGTCAGAGGATAACCTTAAGTGTCAATTTTCAAGTGTCTTCCTAGACATAAGCAATTTGAGGCTTACATACACAACACTTTTGTAGTGGCTATTCCTGGTTGTCAACTTGACTATATCTGGAATAAACTACAATCCAGAATTAGAAGGCTCATCTGTGGTCCTAATCTAGAGGCTGAGAGATACAAGTTTCTGACCTGGATCTTGGCATGGAGATCTTGAGGCATAGTGGCTATGAATCCCAGATGATTAAGACAGGAAGATCTCCAAAATCAAGGTCATCTGGGATTAAGGGTGTGGTGGCACACACCTTTGATCTCAGCCACACCTTTTGCTGGAGACCTGTATAAGGGCATTGGAAGAAGGAAGGCTCTCTCTCTCTCTGCTTCGCCTGTTTGCCTTGTGGGATTGAGCAACTGCTAGATCCTTAGACTTCCACTCACAGCTGCTGCTGACCATTGTTGGGAGTTGGACTACATACTGTAAGTCATCAATAAATTCCTTTACTATATAGAGACTACCAAAAGCTCTGTGACTCTAGAGAACCCTGACTAATACAACTTTCTTTAAAATTAAAGGACAAAAATAGCAAATATGTTAATAAAAGCATGAAGTAAAGGGAACACTTGCATACTAGACTTGGGGATGTAAATTGCTATAGCCAGTATGGAAAACTACATATGGTAGGTTCCTCAGAAAAACGTTAACATAACTTGTAGAAGAATTTTAATCCAGCAACATGGCTATTCTGGCAAAGAATCATGTCCAAAGACCTAGGTCTTTGTGATCCTACTAGAATGAAGACAGGCCACACACTTTTAACCACTCTAGCTAGAATACAAGTACTCCCTTTTAGATAAAATTAGTTTGTAGGTGGAAGCAGCTATGTCGTATGAAAGTGACATATAATTGAGGGGGAAACAAGTGATGAATCAGAGAAATATCTGACAGAATGAATCAGAGACAGGACACCCAACTCTCACGAAAGCAGCACAGGAAAAAGGAGATACTTAAGAGCATCATAGGGAGGGAGAATTGAGTCAGTTAGGAATCAGTGTAGTGAGTGCAGTGCAATGGAGTTGAGTTTATTCTTGAGTTCATGCAGTTTAGTACAAATCAGCATGGGCAGTAGAAGCCAGAGAGCAAAGATCCAGAAGCATAGAATAAATTTTAGAGTTATTTTGAGGCCAAGCAGAACAATTTACTGAGAAGCTGAGAGAAGCCAGATTAAATCAGTCAGTTTGGAAAGGAATTTGAGCCAAAACAGCCAAGTTGAACCAGCCAGTCAGAGTTCAGAAAGAACTAGGAAGGGTGAGCTTATGCAACAGTAAGCCTCCTAGATGGCAACTACATCAGGCAAATAAAAGTTACTTTTATGGCAACTGCCAATCCAAATTTTGGGTGTATATCCAAAGAAATAGAATCAGAATCTCAAAGATCTGAAAGTGTTGTCTGCACTGCCTAGTTCATTATTCCATTATCCAAACTAAGCAAAATATGCATCTTAATATGCTTTCTGTTGCTATGACCAAACACCAGCCAAAGCCAGGATGGAGGAGAAAAGATTTTATCTCATTTTCGATACCAACTTGTCACTGAAGGACGACAGGGCAAAAACTAAATCAGAAACTGTGAAGGTTGCTGCTTACTGGCTTGTTCCTAGGCTCAGTTTCAGGTACCTTTCCAATAAAACTCAGGCCCAGAAGCCTAGGAGAAGCACCACACACAGTGGACTGGTACCTCTTACATCAGTTAATAATCAAGAAAATGCCCCCATAAACATGTCCACAGGACAATCAACGGAAGCAACTCCTCAGTTGAGGTTCCCTTCTCCCATGTTTATCAAGCTCACAAACAAGATTAGCTGCCATAATATGGAATCAAACTAAGGGATTCATAGAAAAAACATTAGATTAACATTTTTTATTTAACTTTTAAAGAAAAGGAAAACCTATACTTTGTGTCATGGAAGATAATATGCTAAGTTAAATGAACCAGACCCAGAAAAAGTAAATACTGTCTTATCTCACTTAAATGTAGAATCTAAGAGTGTACATAATTCATAAAAACAGAGTATCAGGGTGTTTTAAATGGCAGATGGGTGGAGGAAATGGAGAGATAATGGTCAGAGGGTAAAAGTTACCATTATTTAAAAAGAACTGTTCTGGTGCTCTAGTGAACAACCTATGACTCTAGTAGGAAGCTGCCTGTTAAGTACACCTGTTCATATGCCAAGGCCTTCATAGTTTTCACCCAAGAAAAGATATAACATTGTGAGATAATTGACAAACTAATTGACTTTATAGTGGCAGGCATTTAGTAATTCATACCTACATAGAAAAATGTATTTTTTCACCTCATACATAATTCTTATTTATCAATAAATTTGGAAGGAATACTTACCAAAATCGACTATATGATCAGATACTAACAATAGATGAAAACTAAAAATTTACAGTGATACCTGTAGAGAACCTCTAATCCAGCAACATGGCTGCTCTAGCAAAAGATCAAATCTCAAGACCTTCTGGGTATATATGACCCGTCCAGAACGAAGACATACCCTGGGTTACCGTATGCTCTGGTTGGAATACAGCGCACCTTCAGTACACACCTTTAATCTTAACAGTGGAGGGCAATTCAGTGAGTGCAGTTCAGTTGAGTTCAGACAATGGAATGACTTCTGTATTGGCTGGTTTTGTGTGTCAACTTGACACAAGCTAGAGTCATCAGAGAAAGGAGCCACTGTAGAGGAAATGCCTCCATGAGATCCAGCTGTAAGGATTTTTTCAATTAGTGATTAATGGGAGAGGGTGCAACCCGTTTTGGGTAGTGCCATTCCTAGGAATGTGGTATTGGATTTTATAAGAAACCAGAATACACAAGCCATGGAGAAGCAAGCCAGTAAGCAGCACTCCTCCATGGCCTTTGCAACAGCTACTTTCTCCAGGATCCTGCCCTGTTTGAGTTCCTGTCCTGATTTCCTTCAATAATGAGCAGCAATATGGAAATGTAAGCCAAATAAATTTTTTTCTCCCCAACTTGCATTTTGGTCATGGTGCTTCATCATAGTAATAGAAACTCTCACTAAAACAAGTTCAGTTGAGTTCAGTTCAGTTTACTGCAATTAAGTTAAGTTTCGTGATATTGAGTTCACTCGTGAGTTCATATAGAGGCAATTGAAGCCACAGATGAGAAGGAGCTAGAAGACTAGAACAGATTACCAGAGTTAGTTTGAAGTCAGGCAGGGCAATTCAGTCAAAAGCCAAGAGAAGCCAGTTTGAATCAGTCAGCTTAGAGAGAAATTTGGGCCAGAACAGCAGAGTTGAACCAGCTAGACAGAGTCAGAAGGAGCTAGAAAAACTGAGGTAATTTTAAATAGTTCAAAATATTAAATACCATTTTAAATAGTTCAAAATATTAAAATATTATACATAAATCTGAGGGAAGAAATACATCCTGTCAGTATATTATGGACTACAAAAGGCTAACTAGAAAAGTCAAAAAAAAAAAAAAAAAAAAAAAAAAAAAAAAAAAAAAAAAAAAAAAAAAAAAAAAGAAAAGTCAAGGAATTGAGATAATTGATAAAAGTAACATTCTTACTATTTCAAAGGCACATTGTAATTAACTTATCTGTACTCAAACTTATTTGTAGATCTACTGGAATACACAAACTTGAGATTTTTATCTATGCAAAGAAAAGCAAAGTCTAAAATATTTTCTGAAGCACAAAGGAAAAGCATTTGTCTAGTATGTGTGAGGCCTTAAGTAGATCCCAGTGGCCAAAAGATATTTTAAAATGTCTAAATAAAACATACATTGTTATGGTCTGACTCCCCTCAGAATAGCTATAGCCATTTTATTCCATGCCTGCCAGTTATTTCATATGCTTGATGTAACATACCTGCCAGGCATTGACACAGAAAAGTGACTTTGCTCAAGGACCTGCTGACCACATACTCTGTATGTTCTGTATGTTCTGAATGATCTGTATGAGGTTTATTAATATTAACAAATTCCATAAAGCTTTACTTTGGACCCATCAAAACAAAGGTCAATATAAACTGTTATGTCTAAGATATCTTGAGCCAGAGCTGACCACTGAGCAGCCCTTCCTACACCTACTTATGAGATCACTATGGTTTTTGTGGCTGAAACTGAAGAATGCTACTAATGCTACTAATAAAAGCAAAAAGCTATGATTATAATACTCATGCTCTGTTATCTTAATAATCTGAAACTCCCCTGTTTACCACCTTTACCTTACTCAGTACCAAACAAATTAAAGGTTAGCTGACAATACTTTGCCTAGTAAGCAAACTGCTCCATTCCTTGCCTTTTAAACTTTTGTTTTTGGAAATACTTTTTATTAGATATTTTCTTTATTTACATGTCATATGATATCTCCTTTCCTAGTTTCCCCACCAAGAAAAGTCAAAAACCAAAGAAAAATAAAAAAACAAAAACAAGAACAAACCCCTATTGGCCCCCTCCCCCTGCTCGCCACCCCACCCTCACCTGCTCAGAATCTTCACAGGGCCAAGGGCCTCTCCTCCCATTGATGACTGACTTGGCCACCCTCTACTATACATATGCTGCTGGAGCAATTAGTCCCACGATGTGTACTCTTTGATTGGTGGTTTTGTCCCTGGGAACTCTGAGGTTACTAGTTAGTTCATATTGTTGTTCATCCTAAGGGGCTGCAAACCCTTCAGCTCCTTGGGTCCTTTCTCTAGCTCCTTCATTGGGGACTCTGTACTCAGTTCAATGGATGGCTGTGAGCCTCTACTTCTGTATTAGTCGGGTACTGTCAGAGCCTCTCAGGAGACAGCTATATCAGGCTGGATTGTCCTTCCTTCAGTCTCTGTTCCATAGTAAGTTCCTGCAACTCCAACCATGGGTATTTTGTTCTCCCTTTTAAGAAGGAATCAAGTGTCCACATTTTGGTATTCCTTCTTGAGTTTCTTGTGGTTTGTGGATTGTACTTCATGTATTTCAAGCTTCTAAGCTAATATCCACTTATCAGAGAGTGCATACCATATGTGTTCTTTTGTGATTGGGTTACCTCACTCAGGATGATATTCTCCAGATCCATTCATTTCCCTAAGAATTTCATAAACTCCTTGTATTTAATAGCTGAGTAGTACTCCATTGTGTAGATGTACCACAATTTCTGTATCCATTCCTCTGTTGAGGGACATCTGGGTTGTTTCCAGTTTCTGGCTATTATAAATAAGGCTGCTATGAACATGGTAGAGCATGTGTCCTTATTACATGTTGGAGCATCTTCTGGGTATATGCCCAGGAGTGGTATTACTGGGTCCTCTGGTAGAAATATGTCCAATTTCCAGAAGAACCGCCAAACTGATTTCCAGAGTGGTTGTACCAGCTTGAAATCGCACCAGCAATGAAGGAGTGATCCTCTTTCTCCACAACCTCACCAGCATCTACTGTCACCTGAGTTTTTTATCCTAGCCATTCTGACTGGTGAGGTATAATCTCAGGGTTATTTTGATTTGCATTTCACTGATGACTAAGGATATTGAGCATTTCTTTAGGTGCTTCTCAGGCATTCAGTATTCATCTGTTGAGAATTATTTGTTTAGCTCTGTACCCCATTTTTAATAGGGTTATTTGGTTCTCTGGAGTCTAACTTCTTGAGTTCTTTGTATATATTGGATATTAGTCCTCTATCAGATCTAGGAATGGTAGAGATCTTTTCCCAATTAGTTGGTTGCCGTTTTGTCCTATTGACAGTGTCTTTTGCCTTACGGAAGCTTTGCAACTTTATGAGGTCCCATTTGTCAATTCTTGATCTTAGAGCATAAGCTATTGGTGTTCTGTTCAGGAAAATTTCCCCTGTGCCTATGTGCTCAAGGCTCTTCCCCACTTTCTTTTCTATTAGTTTCAGTGTATCTGGTATGATGTGGAGGTCCCTGATCCACTTGGACTTGAGCTTTGTTCAAGACGATAGGAATGGATCAATTTGCATTCTTCTACGTGCTAACCGTCAGTTGAGCCAGCACCATTTGTTGAAAATGCTATCTTTTTTCCACTTTATGGTTTTAGCTCCTTTGTCAAAGATCAAGTGGCCATAGGTGTGTGGGTTCATTTCTGGGTCTTCAATTGTATTTCATTGACCTACCTGCCTGTCACTTTACCAGTACCATGCAGTTTTTATCACAATTGCTTTGTAGTACCGCTTAAGGTCTGGGATGGTGATTTCACGAGAGGTTTCTTTATTGTTGAGAATAGTTTTGGCTATCCTGGGTGTTTTGTTATTCTAGATGAATTTGCAAATTGCTCATTCTACTTCTGTGAAGAATAGAGTTGGAATTTTGATGGGGATTGCACTGAATCTATAGATTGCTTTCAGCAAGATGGCCATTTTTACTATATTAATCCTGCCAATCCACAAGCACTGGAGGTGTTTCCATCTTCTGAGATCTTCTTAAATTTGCTTCTTTAGACACTTGAAGTTTTTGTCAAACAGATGTTTTACTTGCTTAGTTAGAGTCACACCAAGGTATTTTGTATTATTTGTGACTATTGTGAAGGGTGTTGTTTCCCTAATTTCTTTCTCTGCCTGTTTATCCTTTGTGTAGAGGAAAGTCACTGATTTGCTTGAGTTAATTTTATATCCAGATACTTTGCTGAAGTTGTTTATCAGGTTTAGGAGCTCTCTGGTAGAATTTTTGGGGTAACTTAAGTATACTATCATATCATCAGCAAATAGTGATAATTTGCCTTCTTCCTTTCCAATTAGTATCCCTTTGATCTCCTTTTGTTGTCTAATTGCTCTGGCTAGGACTTCAAGTACAATATTGAATAGGTAGGGAGAGAGTGGGCAGCCTTGTCTAGTCCCTGACTTTAGTGGGATTGCTTCAAGTTTCTCTCCATTTAGTTTGATGTTGGCTACTGGTTTGCTGTATATTGCTTTTACTATGTTTAGGTATGGGCCTTGAATTCCTGATCTTTCCAAGACTTTTATCATGAAGTGATGTTGTATTTTGTCAAATGCTTTCTCAGCATCTAATGAGATGATCATATGTTTTTGTTTTCCTTTGAGTTTGTTTATATAGTAAATTACATTGATGGATTTCTGAATATTGAAACATCCCTGCATCCTGAAATGAACCCTACTTAATCATGATGGATGATTGTTTTTAATGTGTTCTTGGATTCGGTTTGCAGGAATTTTATTGAGTATTCTTGCATTGATATTCATAAGGGAAATTGGTCTGAAGTTTTCTTTCTTTGTGAGGTCTTTGTGTGGTTTAGGTATAACAGTAATTGTGGCTTTGTAGAACGAATTGGGTAGAGTACCTTCCATTTCTATTTTGTGGAATAGATTGAGGAGTATTGGTATTAGGTCTTCTTTGAAGGTCTGATAAAACTCTGCGCTAAACCCATCTGTTCCTGGGCTTTTTTGGTTGGGAGACTATTAATGACTGTTCCTATTTCATTAGCAGATATGGGACTGTTTAGGTCATTGATCTGATCTTGATTTAGCTTTGGTACCTGATATCTGTCTAGAAAATTGTCCATTTCATCCATGTTTTCCAGTTTTGTTGAGTATAGGCTTTGTAGTAGTATCTCATGATTTTATGGATTTCCTCAGTGTCTGTTTTATGTCTCTCTTTTTATTTCTGATCTTGTTAATTAGGATACTGTCTCTGTGCCCTCTAGTTAGTCTGGCTAAGATTTTATGTATTTTGTTGATTTTCTCAAAGAACCAGCTCCTGGTTTGGTTGATTCTTTGTCTAGTTCTTTTTGTTTCCATTTGGCTGATTTTAGACCTGATTTTGATTATTTCCTGCCTTCGACTCCTCTTGGGTTAATTTGCTTCTTTTTGTTCTAGAGCTTTCAGATGTGCTTTCAAATTGCTGGTGTATGCTCTTTCCAGCTTCTTTTTTTGGAGGCACTTAAAGCTATCAGCTTTCACTGTGTCCCATAAGTTTGGGTATGTTGTGACTTCATTTTAATTAAACTCTAGAAAGTCTTTAATTTCTTTCTATATTTCTTCCTTTACCAAGTTATCATTGAGTAGAGTGTTGTTAAGCTTCCACATGTATGTGGACATTCTATTGTTTATGTTGTTATTGAGGAGCAGCCTTAGTCCATGGGGATCTGATAGGATGCAAAGAATTATTTCAATCTTCTTGTATCTGTTGAGGCCTGATTTGTGACCAATTATATAGTCAAATTTGGAGAAGGCACCATGAGGTACTGAGAAGAAGGTACAGCCTTTTGTTTTAGGATAAAAAGTTCTATAGGTATCTGTTAAATCCATCTGTTTCATAATTTCTGTTAGTCCCACTGTGTCTTTGTCTACTTTCTGTTTCCATTATATGTCCATTGCAGAGAGTAGTGTTGAAATCTCCCACTATTATTATGTGTGGTGCAATGTGTGCTTTGAGCTTTAGTAAAGTTTCTTT
>NW_022196900.1:44707450-44707922 GCF_008632895.1 Mastomys coucha | reverse complement strand
ATACCTTTGATGAATA
Organism: Mastomys coucha; assembly: GCF_008632895.1. Taxonomy (NCBI): domain Eukaryota; kingdom Metazoa; phylum Chordata; class Mammalia; order Rodentia; family Muridae; genus Mastomys; species Mastomys coucha. The sequence continues at coordinate 44,707,906 of NW_022196900.1, read as the reverse complement.
TGAAGTGTCCCTCCTTATCTTTTTTGATCACTTTAGGATGAAAGTCGATTTTGTTAGATATTAGAATGCCTGCTCCAGCTTTTTTCTTGGGACCATTGGCTTGGAGAATAATTTTCCAGCCTTTTATTCTAAGATAGTGTCTGTCTTTGTCACTGAGGTGTGTTTCCTGAATGCAACAAAATGTTTGGTCCTGTTTATGTCCCCAATCTGATAGTCTATGTCTTTTTATTGGGTAATTGAGTCCATTGATATTAATAGATATTAAGGAAAAGTAAATATTGCTTCCTGCTATTTTTGTTGTTAGAGTTGGAATTCCGTTCATGTGGCTATCTTCTTTTAGTTTTGTTGAAAGATTACATTTTTGCTTTTTCAAGAATGTAGTTCCCCACCTTGTGTTGGAGTTTTCCATTTATTACCCTTTGAAGGGCTGGATTTGTGGAAATATATTGTGTGAAT
>NW_022196900.1:44687717-44707294 GCF_008632895.1 Mastomys coucha | reverse complement strand
TATCCTTAGGTTTGGTCTTCTCATTGTGTTCTGGATTTCCTGAATGTTTTGGGTTAGGAACTTTTTGCACTTTGTGTTTTCTTTTACTGTTGTGTCAATGTTTTCTATGGTATCTTCTGCACCTGAGATTCTCTCTTCTATCTCTTGAATTCTTGTTGGTGATGCTTGCATCTATGGTTCCTGGACTTCTTTCCTAAGATTTCTATCTCCAGAGTTTTCTCTCTTTGTGATTTTTTAACTGTTTCTACTTCCATTTTTAGGTCCCGGATGGTTTTGTTCAATTCCTTCACCTGTTTGTGCTATTCAGTAATTCCTTAAGGGATTTTTGTGTTTCCTCTTTAAGGGCTTCTACTTGTTTACTCGTGATCTCCTGTAATTCTTTAAGGGATTTTTTTTGTTTCCTTTAACAGGGCTTTTACCATTTTACCTGTGTTCTCCTGTATTTCTTTAAGGGAGTTATTCATGTCCTTCTTAAATTCCTCTATCACCATCGTGAGGTATGATTTTTAGATCCAAATCTTGCTTTTCTAGTGTTTTGGCATATCCAGGACTTGCTATTTTGGGAGTACTAGGTTCTGATGAAGCTAAGTAGTCTTGGTTTCTGTTGGTAAGAGTCTTGCATTTCCTTTCACCATTTGTTGATCTCTGGTGTTAGATGTTCTTGATGGCTCTGACTGGAGCTTGTTCCTCCTTCTGTATGCCTTTGTCAGCACTTCTGGGAGATCAGCTCTCCTCTGGTAAAACTGGGTTGCAGATGGCTGTGGATCAGTTGTCCCTCCTGAGTCCTGATTCCCTGGGTTAGAGCACTCCCTGGAGGCAAGTTCTTCATTTGCTGGGAAGGTGCAGAGAGAGTTGTGGATCCACCTCCATCACTCCTAGGTGTAGATGGAGGTAGAAAGGATCCTGTCCAGGCTGCCCTGCCACTTGTGAGGCCTGTGACTTCTGGCTGGTCCCACCTTAGAAAGGCACCAGAGAGAAAATCATCTTTTAAACCTTTGAACCTTGTTTCTCATATAAAAAGCCTGCTCAGAGGACAGACTACTGGCCCAATTAGTTTTTCCTTCTTGTAGTCCTGGATGTCCAGCATTATGGTATGCATTCAATAAACTATTCTTGCTTATCTGAAATTGGTACTTAAATAGTTTCTGTGACAATTTATTGGACCTAAACAACATAAAAGAAAAGAACAATTATAAAAATAAAAACAAAGTTAGAAAACTTATGTTTCCTGATTTTGTCTCATGATAATGTTATAGTAACTAAGAAAGTATGGTAAGGAGAATGAACAGACCACAAATTCAAAGAACAAAAGAGATGCAGAAATAGTTCAAATATCATTCAATGTGTGGTAGATTAATTTCTGGTAAAAGTAAAAAGTTCAAAGAAAAAAATAACCTTTTGATAAATTCTGCTCACTTTTAAAAGCTGTATATTTCTTTTATATTTTAGATTATAATATGGTCAGATTGTTTTATCCTTCCCTTTCTTCCTTCCAAAACCTCACACACCCCTCCTTGCTCCATTTCTAATTCATGGTCTCTGTTTCATTAATTGTTTGACCTGCTCAGTCTGTGTAATGTTAGTTTTATTTATGTTTTCAGGACTGATAATTTGGTATTGGACACATTTTTCAACTTTATTTAATACTATATATCTTACATAAAATTTTAAAATATATCCTAAATATAAATGTAAAACTATCACAAATAAGGTCACTATGAACATAGTGGAACACTTGGCCCTGTGGCATGGTGGGGCATCTTTTGGGTATATGCCTTGGAGTGGTATAGCTGGGTCTTCAGGTAGATCAATTTCCAGTTTTCTGAAGAACCTCCAGATTGATTTCCAGAGTGACTGTACCAGTTTGCAATCCCACCAGCAATGGAGGAGTGTTCCTTTTTCTCCACATCCTCACCAACATGTGCTATCACCTGAGGTTTTGATCTTAGCCATTCTGATTGGTGTATGGTGAAATCTCAGGGTCGTTTTGATTTGCATTTCCCTGACCACTAAGTACTTTGAACTTTTCTTTAGGTGCTTTTCAGCCATTTGAGATTCCTCTGTTGTGAATTCTTAGTTTGGTTCTATATCCCATTTTTTGATTGGGTTGTTTGGGGAGTTTTTTGTTTGTTTGTTTTGGTTTGTTTTGTTTTGGTTTTTTGTTTGTTTGTTTGTTTGTTTTGTGGTTACTTTCTTGAGTTCTTTATATATTTTGGATATTAGCCCTCTATCAGATGTGGAGTTAGTGAAGTTTTTTTTCCAAATCTGTAGGTTGCTGTTTTGTCATAACTAAGTCCTTTGCCTTACAAAAGCTGTCCAGTTTCATGAGGTCCCATTTATCAATTCTTGATCTTAGCACCTGAGTCATTGGAGTTCTGTTTAGGAAATTTGTCCCTGTGCCAATGAGTTCAAGGCTCCTTCCCACTTTCTCTTCCATTAGATTCAGAGTATCTGGTTTTATGTTGAGGTCTGATCCACTTGGACATGAGCTTTGTGCAAGGTGAGAAATATGGATCTCTTTTCTTTTTTTCTGCCTACAGCCAGCCAGCTAGACCAGCACCATTTATTAAAGATGCTTTATTTTTTCCATTGTATATTTTTGGCTTCTTTGTCAAAGATCAACCATGAATGTGTGGTTTTACTTCTAGGTCTTCAGTTCTATTCCATTGATCAACCTGTCTTTTTATTACTATTGTTCTGTAGTATAGCTTGAGGTCAGGGATGTCAAGGGACATATGTTCCACTATGTTCATAGCGGCCTTATTTGTGATAGCCAGAAGCTGGAAACAACCCAGATGTCCCACAACAGAAGAATGTATATAGAAAATGTGGTTCATTTACACAATGGAGTACTACTCAGCTATTAAGAACAAGGAAATCAGAATTTTCAGAGGCAAATGGATAGAACTAGAAAATATCATCCTGAGTGAGGTAACAAAGACCTAAAAGGACATAAATGGTATATACTCACTAATTAGTGGATATTAGCCAAAAAATTACAGAATATACAATCCACTGAACTCAAGAAGGTTAACAAGCCAAAGGGCTCAAGTGAGGATGCTCAATCACACTTGGAAGGGAGAAGAGAGCAATTACGGTGGGACAGAGGTAGAAAGGGATGTGAGTGGGAGAGGTGACAAGGAGGGAAATGGGGGAACGTGATCAAGTACTGGGGTTGGACAGGACTGAAGTCCTGAAGGCCAGCAAGAAGAATGGAAACAGGCAACCTTGGGAGGTAGTAGGTCAGGGAACCCTCCAAAATGTACCAGAGACCTGGGAGGTGAGAGACCCTCAGGACTCAAAGGGAGGGACCATGAATGAAGTGCTCTACAGTGAGGAGGGGGAGCTTGTAGAGTCTACCTCCAGTGGAGGGTCAAGACATCAAGTGGAGGGATGAGGTTGCCATCCCACAGTAAAAAGCTCTGACTCAGAATTGTTCCTGCCTAAAAAAGCTGCAAAGACAAAAATGGAGAAGAGCCTAAGAGAAAGAAGGTCCAATGACAGGCCCAAATTGGAATCCAGCTCAAGGGGAGGTCCAAGGTGCTGACACTGTTACTGATGCTGTGGTGTACTTGCAGATAGGAGTCTAGCCTCCTCTCTGAGAGGCCGAACAAGCAGCTGAAAGAGCCAGATACAGATACTAGTGCCCAAACAATGGCAAAAGCCTGGGACCCCTGTGGTTGAATTGGGGAAAGGCTGGAAGAAGCTGAGGAGGAGGGCAGCCCCATGGGAAGACCAGCAGTCTCAACTAACCTGGACCCCCAGACCTCTCAGACACTGAGTAACCAACCAGGCAGCATACACCAGCTGATATGAGGCCCCCAACACATATACAGCGGAAGACTGCCTGGTCTGGCCTCAGCCAGAGAGGCATCTAGCCCTTGAGAGGCTTGTGGCCCCAGGGAGTGTGGAGGTCTGTGGTATGGGGGTGCAGGGGTAGGAACATCCTCATGGAGATGGGGAGAAGTATGGGATGAGGAGAGTGGGGTGAGGGCAGACTGGGAAGCGGATGAAGACTGGACTGTAAAAAAGGATTAACAAATAAAAAAATGAATAAACAAAATGTAAAACTAAGTCTATAAATCTCATTATAGTAGTTTAAATAAGAATGGGCCCATAGGCTCATATATTTAAATGTTTAGTCATTAGGACGTCACACTATTAGAATGGATTAGAGGGATTAGGTATAGCCTTGTTGGAGTAGATGTGGCCTTGTGAAAGGAAGTGTGACACTGGGGCTGTAACAGTATTACCAGTTATTTTGGGCCTCTAGCATGCAAGTGGCAGATCATGGGACTTCTTAATTCTGAAGTTGTATGGGCCAATCCCATGCAATAAATCTCTTCCTACACATCAGTATATATCCTGTTTCTGTTTTTCTGGACAATATGCTACCAACAAAGGACTACAGAATAAAAATGAGAGTGAGTACTCTTAAACCCAACAATAAGAAAATTTAAAGACCATAACAATTTGAATATCCATATGTAAAAATAAAATTAAAGAACGACCTTATACCATTCCTGAAATTTAGCCAACAATGGATCATAGACGCAATGATAACATTTCAAAAAAAGGCACTAGTACTAGTACTAGTGCTAGTGGGTAGATATCCACAAAAACAAAGAATAATTCAAACTTCAGCATAAACTTAATTTTAAAAAATGTTTTTATTAGCTCTTTGACACTTTCTTCTATGTATCTTGATTATATTAATCCCCCCTCCCAACTATTCCCAGATTCACCCAGCCAGCCAACTTCCAGTTCTCTCTCGCTCTCTCTCTCTCTGTCTGTCTCTTCCTCCCCCTCCCTCCCTGCATCCCTCCATCTCTCTTCCTCCCCATCAAATCTAGTTTGTTGGCCAACCACTTGGGGATGAGGCCAGCTTTGGAGTGTGATCTATCTACTGGGGGGGTCACACAATTAAACTTTCTCTTCATCTCCTAGTCAATATCAAATGACACTACGACTAAGTCAGACAAGGTAGAATTTCATGCCTACCTCCCCTCCATGCTGGTATTTTGTCTAGCTTAAGTTTGTGAAGGTCTTGTGCATGCTGTCAAAAATCACCATGCATTCATAGATGCATATGCTCTGTTGTGTCCAGAAAACACTGTCTCCTTGAAGTCATCCACCACCTCTTTACTTACAATCTTTCCTCCTCATCTTCCATGAAGATCCCTGAGCCTTGAGGGGAGGATGTGGTAAGGATATAGGTGTTTCATTTAAGGATGAGGACCTTGAAACATAAAATCCTTAGAAAGCAACATATGAGATATGACCATGTGTGTGGTGATGACCATTACAAACAATGTCTAATTCAACTCATTAAAAATCTTAAAATTTGGGTAAGGCCACTGTTAAAAGAATGAGAAAGCAACTGGAGCAAACATTTGCAAAAGACATATCCAGTAGAGGACTTTACACAAAATATATAAAGAACTGGTAACACTCAACAACTCAGAAGTGAAACACTCAGCTAAGCAAATGAACAAACGCCCTAACCAGAGGATACAGGCACAGAGGATAAAAAGATGACAGGTAATAGGCATTTGAAAAGACAGTGGACATCATATGTCGTTAAAGAACTGTCAATCAAGGCAAGATGATACCACACACCTTTAGGAAAACCTGAAGCACTGGCAACATTAGAATATTCAAAATGTAAAGCAATCTGAGTTCTTACTGCTTTTGGGATTGAATCATTTTGTAAACATCTAGCTGTCTTTTTTCTTCCTTCCTTCCTTCCTTCCTTCCTTCCTTCCTTCCTTCCTTCCTTCTTTCCTTCCTCTATCTATCTATCCATCCATCCATCTATCCATCCATCTTTTTAAAATTCCTTTCACTCTTTTTTTTTTCTTTTCAGGGTCGGGGTTCATAGACTTAGTCTCAAACTCATTAAGTGGCTGAAAATAATTCTAACCCCCTGATGCTCCTGTCTCTCCCTCCTGACTGCTGGGATTACACACCCTGCCACCATACCTGGTGAATGTGGTGCTGAGCTCAAACACAAAGTTTCAATCCTGCTAGCTAACCACTCTACTGACTGTGCCACATTCCAGCCCAGTCAGATAGTATCCTACAGCATGAAACAGAACTTAGCATATGATTCGGCAACTGTATTTCTTGACATTTACTTTAATGTGTTAGAAACTTAAAGCCACCCACAAATCTACCATGACATTTATAGTTTCATTCATAATTCTTAAAACTTGAAAGTAACCAAGCTGTCTGTCCTTCATTTGTTGAATGAATAAAGAAACTGCAGTGCATCTGAATAATGGGGTATTATTCAGCAATAAAAAAAGAAATGAGCTCTTAAGCTACAAAAGGTCATTTATTTAAAAAAAAAAAAAAAGAAAAGAAAAAGAAAAAAACCTTAAATGCATGTTGCTGAGAAGCGAATCTGAAGAGGTTACATATTTTGTGATTCCAACTACATAACATTCTAGGAAAAGAAAAAAATGTAGCATGACTAAAGGATCAGTGGTTCAAGGGAATGGAAGAGGGATCACAAGGGGTTTTCAGAGAAGGGATAATAATATCCAATGTCATAAGTGTAGATACATATCGCATGTTTGTTTAAAGTTACAGAATATACAGTGCCAAAACTGAACCCTGGGGTAAGCCATACAGCTTGGTTTACCACACCAATGTACCACACTAACCCAAGACAAGAGCAGAGCTGACTGTCAGTGGCAAAGGATATATGGGAACTCAACGTACTTTAGCTTCATGTTTTCTATGAAACTAGAACTTCACTGAAAAAAGAAACCTAGGGGCATGGCAAGATTGCTCAGTGGTTGAAAATACTTGCAGCCAGGCTTGAAGACCTGAGTTCTATTCCCCACAGTCCAGATGGAAGAAGGAAAGAACCCACCCCATCACTTGTCCTCTGACCTCCACGCATGCAGCCTGGTACACAAGCAGACACACATACACACCACAAAGAAACATAAATAAATAAATAAAACTTTCAAGTATTTTAAAAAGCTTCAATAATTCAGACTCACCATAACTTTGCAATAAACACTCACACACTGTTGCTTGTGCTGGGTAGTCTCATGTCAACTTGACACAAGTAGACTTAAATGAAAAGAGGGAACCTTTTTTTTTTAGTTTAATTTTATTTTTTTACTAATTTGATTTACATCCTGCTCACTACCCCCACCCCAGTTACCTCCTTCCACAATCCTTCCCCTATCCACCCTCCCCTTCTACTCTGAGTTGGGGGTCCTTCTGAATATCCCCCCTACCCTGGCACTTCCTTTCCCACTGAGGCCAGACAAGGCAGCCCAGCTAAAAGAACATATTCCATGTACAGACAACAGCTTTGGGGATAGCCTATGCTCCAGTTGTTCAGGACCACATGAAGACCAAGCTGCACATATGCTATATATATGGGGGGGGGGGCATCTAGGTCTAGCCCATGTATGATCTTTGGTTGGTGGTTCAGTCTCTGACAACCCCAAGGATCCAGGTTAGTTGACTCTGTTGTTCTTCTTGTCCCCTTGGAGTTCCTGTCCCCTTTGGGGTGCCCAATCCATCCCACAACTCTTCCATAAGAGTCCCCAAGCTCCATCCACTGTTTGGCTATCAGCTGTCTGCGTCAGCTTCTGGGTGGAGCCTCTCAGAGGACAGCCATGCTAGGCTCCTGTCTGCAAACACAACAGAGTATCATTAATTGTGTCAGGGATTGGTGCTTGCCCATAACATGGATCTCATGTTGGGCCAGTTATTGTTTGGCCATTCCCTCTGTCTCTGTTCCATCCCCTGTACCTGCATTTTATGTAGACAGGATAGATTTGGGGTTGAAAGTTTTGTGGGTGAGTTGGTGTCCACTGGGGTTCCTTCCTGGCTACAGGAGGTGGCCTCTTCAGGTTCCATATCCCCAATGTTGTGAATCACAGCTAAGGTCACCCCTATTGATGCTTGGGACCCTCCCTTATCCCAGATCACTGTCTCATCCTGGAGATGCCCTCCACCTCCCCACCCCTGTCAGTTGCAGATTTCCATTAATTCTCATGGTCATCTGGAAAGGAGGGAACATTAATTGAGAAAATACCTCCGTGAGATTCAGGTGTGGGATGTCTTCTTAATTAGTGATTGATAGGTGAGGGAACAGTCCATAGTGAGGGATTCCATCCTAGGGATGGTGGCCTGGTTCTATAAGAAAGCAGCTGAGCAAGCCATGGGAAGCCTGTCAGTCAGCAGCACGCCTCCATGGCCTCTGCATCAGCTCCTGCCTTCAGATTCCTGCCCTGCAGGAGTTCCTGTTTTTACTTTCTTCCATGATGAATAGGTAGGTGGAAGTGTAAGCTCAATAAACCCTTTCCTCCCCAACTTGCTTTTTGATCATGGTGTTTGGTTGCAGCAATAGAAGCCCTAAACAAGACACTGGTGAATGTGAAAACTCCAATAATTTCATTCCTGGGATTTTATACAGAGAATTCTTGCCCATTTGTGTTAGAATGTCATCATGCCAGCTCTTTATGGTAGTAAAACGTAAAACCACTAATATCCTTGTTCAGTAGAATGCAATGGTTAAATTTCAATGGATTCCTCTATAGCATTACTGTTGAATGAGTCACACATATACACAGTTACAGGGCACATGAGTGAACAGAGCAGACAAGGTACATATACACAAACACACACACACACTTACACACACACAAATCCATAACTATCATCCTAGTACACATACATGTGCTTCCATGTGCCCCCACACCCTCACACGTGCACATGAACACACACATGATGCAAAGATATACACAAGTGAACATGTTTTTTAAGTATGAGAAAATGTCACTTAAATGCCAACTTCCCTCACCTCTGAGGAGGGGCAGAAGCAAGTGCAGTTTGTCATAGCACTGAAGACAAGTTTGTGCTATGCTAATTTGTAGGGTGAGGGAGGAAATAGGTATTTATTGCATTATTATCTTGCAAATCCATTTGTGCTTCATGTAACCATGTATTTGTGATGCTCTTCATAATAAAATGTTTTTCAAAAGTAATGAAATAAAGAAGTGATCCTAGCTTCTGGCACAATGAAGAGACTATTACCAGTGGCTGACTTAAATCCCCATGAATACAGCAAAGCACTTGAGGAGACATACTGCTTGGACCTAAGTTGTTGCCCCGAATGGCATCAAAGCTGACAACGGGTTTAAAAATCATTGTGGTGTGTAATTTAGGATTCCAATAAAACCCTCGAATTAGCTTCATCATTTTATAAGCAATCAAGCCGTAAAACTACCAAACATGAACTTCCTGAGGGAATTTTTTTGATGTGACATTATTTTATATTTTTATTATTTCCTTTTTATTGAACTTGTGAAGCCATTTCTATAGTTACAGAAACAAAGAACAAAACACAAGATGAAAACCAACAAGAGTTGGTTGTAGACATAGTGTTCTGAAGATATTTTCAGAAAACACACATTCTATAACACATCTTGAAGGTGCCACAGAGCCTAGTGGATTCCTCATCGACAGTGACATTCAAAACTAACAAATATGTTCACTTTCCACACCAGACTTGGACTTAAATAAAGCTAGAAAGATTTGTACTGTTCTCTTACCACTAGCTTCATAGGAAACGAAAAGCAACGGTGAGCCCCGCCCCCCCCCCCACCGAATAGATGAGGACAAAGATAACCAGAGAAATTATAGTATCTTAATTGAAGTGCTGTGGTACTGGGCAAGAGGCACCCATTAATGCTGACTAGCATAACGCAGCTTTGAGACTTGAAATGCAGAAGCCCTCCCTCATTAAAAGAAGCCCAGATGGCTCCCAAAATATGTAAGACCCCCAACCATGTGCTTTCTCCAGACTCGGGTCTTTAATCAACACAGATGCTGAGATTTTAGCAAGGTGCTTGCCCTGCATCAGAATAAACCATTCCTGCAATTAATTAACCTAGACCAAGCAGTTTTTGTGCTGGTCACAGATCCTCTGGCAACCGGAGGAGACCCTCATCCATCATCGCACAACCACCAAAACCCCATTTAAATCCTGTCCTCTGACTCTGAGGGGGCAAAGAACGAGTAAGGCTCTTCATGCTTCAAATGTTTGGGTATAAAATGAGTTTTCCTTCTTTAATCCCACAAGGTTCCATTCTTTAGACCTTATGAAAGAGGCTTGTCCTTGTTTTTAAGAAGCAGCCACAGTTTCTTCACATTTTAATTGTCCAGTGTGCTCAGTGTTCCTAAGCACACACACAGCGCTGCCGCTCATACTACTGGGTAAACCATGTAAACTAAACTAGCAAATGCGTCCAGTATGAGTCTGTTTCCACAAACTTGAGGTCTTCTTGAAAACAATTTGAAATCCAACCCATGTCAACAGTGTTGAACCGAGAAAGAAAACAGATGTCCGTAATCTTTCTGTCTTTCCTTTTTTCACAATGAGTTTTGGTACTAACTTCTCCAACACAGGAGAGAAAGAAGGCAGAAGTAAATAAAACACTTTTAATTTGATGATATTATAAGAAAGTCAGTTTGCCTCATTAACAGGTAAACATTAAGGACAGATTAGAAACCTAGCCCTGGAGTTAACAGTATCCCAGCAGAAGGGCAGTGGGGAGTGAGTAGAGAAACATGGCGCCCCTCCCACGACTCTGCTATCAATGAAGGGTAAAGCTGTACACGATTCCAGCTAGAACTCCATGCTGACCCTAACTCCAGCTGATGTAGTCACTAATAATCTTTATTTCTAGTCTTTTTAAACTTTTCTTTAAATGAGATGTTTTCATTAATATTTATCAAAAAGTTTTGGCATTTTCAAGTTTGTTTATCTTTAATTAAACTTGTTACATCTTCACATTAAAATAGTTTTCTGTGATAATAGAAAATATTGTATTAAGGGAATGAGGGGGGCTCTGCTCAGTTGGGAGAGTGCTTATCTAGCATGCACAACACCCCGAATTCCATTTCCAGCACTGCATAAAATCAGGGACATGGCTCACTCCTGTAATATAGACACTTGGGAGATGGAGGCAGAAGATTAGAAGGTCAGAGCAAGTCTGAGGCCAGCCTGGGCTAAATGAGATCCTACTGAGTGAGAGGGTAAGGGAAGAGAGGGGAGGAAGGAAGGAGGGAAGGAGGGAAGGGAGGAGAAAGGAAGGAATGGGGAAAGAAGGAAGGAAGGAAGAAAGAAAAGAAGGAAGGAAGGAAGGACAGAAAATATAGTATTAAGAAATCAGGATTCAGGAAGCATGTAGTTAATAGGAAAATGCTTTATCAAACTTGTCTATCTGTGTATCCTTGGATTTTATAGTGTGATGAGCAACTCTCACAGGAAGGTGCCAGCTGTATATTTTGACTGATTGATTGGAACATTTTGGTTACAGTTGAAACTGTTATTCTTTTCCTATGTCTATGTTTAGTATTCTTGCACAGTAACATGTCCTTCTATAACAAAAGAAGATTCTTTGCTTAAGAAAGACCATAGGCAGTGGTGGTACATGCCTTTAGTCCCAGCACTTGGGAGGCAGAGGCAGGCAGATTTCTGAGTTCGAGGCCAGCCTGGTGTACAGACTGAGTCCAGGACAGCCAGGGCTAACAGAAAAACCCTGTCTCGAAAAACCAAAAAAAAAAAAAAAAAAAAAAAAAAAAGAAAGAAAGAAAGAAAGGAAGGAAGAAAGAAAGAAAGAAAGAAGGAAGGAAAGAGAGAAAGAAAGAAAGGAAGAAAGAAAAGACCACATATAGGGCTGGAGAGATGACTCAGCAGTTAAGAGCACTGGCTGCTCTTCTTAGAGGACCTTGGTTGGAGTTCAGGCACCCACGTTGCCGGAGAATGATACCCCAAACTCAAAGAGTATACAAGGTGTATACAAGGTGTTCTCGGATTGGCTGCCCGCATATTCCTGGATCTGGGTTCTCATTTCTGGGAAACAGAAACTCAGGCCTAGTCTCCCAAAGTGTCAATTTACCACCTATCATGGAGTCAGCCTGGCTCTGAGCTCAGTCTCTTCAACAGCCATCTGAAACTACAATCTGAACTCTTCCTTTGGTCTCCGGGGGAACACGTGCATGTGATGCCCAGACATGAGCATGCACCCATACACACAAAAATAAAAAATAAAATAAAGGAAGACTCCCTTGTTTTCATTTCTTAAACACAGCCTTTAATTAGATTTTTTTTCAAATGAACCAACTAATATCTTGTTTCAAGAATCATCAATAGATAAACTAAAGCTAAAGCCCCCTTTATTAAAACAAATTAAATGTGGCTGCAACTCCAGAGTACCAGACAGTACAACTCAGCCCACCAAACAAAATTTTATATCACATTAAGTACATTGGATCAAAGTTAATGTTTGAGAAGGGAAATTCATTTCCTCAAGTCCCTAAGACTATTTCCTTTTCACTGAAGTAAAATTAGCAAATCGTTAACTCAAATACTGTGATTTTATTATCTGGAAATATTGGTTAAGATGAAATCTAGGAATTACCCTCTCTTTGAAGCTATCACATTGGGATTATTAACCATATAGATGTCCTTAGAAGTCCTTATAATTAATGTTTTTCATATGTGCAAACAAAATTGCAGTGTGAAAAACAATTGTAAAACTTTGATGGTTGTACCTGATTTGAGTTTGATTATAATAACTGTTAGAAACCATGCAAAGATTACCTTAAAAATAAACTGTCTTGGTAGGTCAATGAATAATATGTAAAACCATGTATGTGAAAATTAAATGTTAAGTTTATCAATTAACATTTTAAAATAGAGCCTCAAAGGGGGAGTAAAAAGGCACACCAGAAAATTTACAAAATAACAATATTTATAGGCTTTTAATTTTCAATTAAAATAGGAAATTTTTAATTAATTTTTCTATTCTAGGGTCACAAGGAGAGGAATGTCTTTGTTTAAAAGGTAGCTGTATTAAGGCTTTCCCTGCCATGAAATACAATTTGGATTTGCTTTCAGGGAATTTTAGAATGAAAGCAATAATGCCCAACTCTGCAGGGATAAAACCACAGAGACCTTCGCCCTCAAAATGCCGGTAATCCAAAAGATACAGTGAGGGTGTGCATACATGTGCAGAAACAAACACCTGCAGTCCCGTGTCTCAGAAAGATCTTAATACTTTATTCAAAAGTTGGGAAAGAGGACAAAAATTTCTAATGCCACACAGTCATTCTACTATTGGTTTGACACTAGTATTTGAAGAACATCACTATCATTATCATCATCATCACCACCACCACCATCATCATCATCGGTTCTGTTTTGTTTTTCGAGATGGAGTTTCTCTGTGTAGCACTGGCTGTCCTGGAATGAGCTCTGTAGACCAAGCTGGCTTCAAACCCACAGAGATCTGCTTGCTTCTGTCTTTTGAATGCTAGAATTTAAGGCGTGCACCTAACCCTTGCAGAACACTATTATGATAATTAATTATACAATCTTTATTTGTATAATTTTCATTTCTTATCATTTCACAAATATCATTTTAGAGGAAGTCATGAATTTTCCACAAGAGTGAAGGCAGCTTTTAGTGAGGTTTCTATAGAAATTTTGTAACTTAACCTTATTATGTACCATATAGAGAATGTTTTAATTGGGGTTCATTCTTAAGCAAATGAGATTATCTTGAGGCTTCTGTTGCTCACTTATTCTCCTAATACAGTGCTATTAGCCCAAATGATATTTTACAACTGTATACTGGACACTATTTTTAGATTAAAACTCTTTTATTTATAGTAGCTGTTTGTTGTTTTGTTTTGATTTTCCTTTTCATTTAGCAAAATACAAAATATTTTTACAATATTTTCTCCAAAGACATTTTGTTTCCACTTAAGAATATTAACCTAGAACAATCACCCCAAGAACAACAAAAAGTATCTGAAAATATTGTTTAAAAATACAAGGTTTATTATGTCAATAGCTGTATTGATGAAATGACTGAATATAATTCTATTCTAGTTATTAGATTTAGTTATTGGTGATTGCATATTTTGAATTAATAACAAAATGACAGTGATTTTTCTAGAGAGATGAATGTTTAAATATCAAAAACTACTGAATATTGAAGATAAATCAACAGCATTTTAAAAAGAAAGTGTGGTTGAGCTGGCTAATGGATATAAATACCCCATTTGGGGGTGTAAATAGTGCCTATGGCAGCAAAATATTTGAATGCAATAGTGACATCAGATTCTATCTTTGGCATGGATAAAACTGCTGAACTTTATGCTATGTGCATTTTATTCCAATAAAAAACAGAATCTATTTCATCATTCTGCGGTGAAGATGCCTATAAACAATTAGGTGTATAGTCATTATAGCCTTGTCGATTCATGGGGTTTCTCTTTAAGAAGTCTATGGATATTCCTTTCATTTTGGGGTAATTATATCTTCAACCTCCACAGAAGGCTTCTTAGAAGGAAAATGAAGATAGTATTAAGAAGAATAAGGTCGGTCTAAAAAATAACATACAAAAAAAAAGGGAGAAAATGGAAGTTTAAAAAAAGGTCAATGGTATGTTTTGGAAAAGACAATGGTATTTATTTGTTTATGCAAAAAAATCTCAGAAATATTGAAAGCTATTTAGAACAAGCACTCAAACATAGGATGTTAGAGTAGAGGCTTAATCAAATTGCTGAATAAAATTTTACTCATAAATATCAGCAGAGCTTTGCCTACTCTACCTTTAACCACCACTGGTCTCAACATGGGCAGTACAACCAGAACAACCTGATGCCAAGCATCAGATTCTAGACAGGGTAATGAAGAGTGTGTGGTCAGCGGGGATTTGACTTCACGTAGCCCATAAATATGTTACTTTGCCTGGCAAGAGGAAATCCAAGTTGCAGACAGAATTAAGTTGTTTTGGTTGGTTGGTTGGTTGGTTGGTTGGTAGGTTAGTTTTGAGACAAGGTCTCCTATAGTCTAGGCTGGCCTCAAACTCCCTATGTAGCACAGAACGACACTGAAGTTCTGATCCTCTTACCTCCACCACACCTAATCAAGTGACAGAAACTTGTCACTCTGATCAGTTTGTGCAATACTAGCAAACAAACCCAGAGCTTTGAGCATGCCAGATAAGGACTCCACCAACTTCAGCATAGTCCCAGCCGTGGTTGATATTACAACAGAAAGATTAGCTTAGTCCAATCAGGTGAGCCCAATGTGGTCAGTGTGGGCTCTTAAGTTAGAAAAGGAAGGTAGAATTGTGAGTCGCATTCATACATGAGATGAAATGCAGCCAGTGCAGGTGACTTTTAGCTACTAGGAATAGTCCTCACTTAAAAGCTTACAACTGATGCTTCCAACTACAGGGAACAAAATTCTGTCAACAATCTACACAGGCAAGGGAATGAATTCTCAGCTATAGTTCCCACACAGGATGGCAAGCCTATTTATATTTTGATTATACCATATGCAGACTTGTGAATGGAACTTGGCCAGGTAACCATGTGCCACTGTACTGTATGGTGCAGAGTAACATATTACATATATACATATATATGTATTATATATATATTATATATATAATATACATATATTACTATTTAATTAAAATCCTAGTCCATATTTTGTGCAGTGCTTAAAAGAAAGCATTTTAAAGTATATACAATTTTATCTAGGAATTAATTTTTAGGAGCATTACCTAAAAATAAATCAGTTCAGAAAGTATGCTGACCCCACTGTACATAGCACTGCATTGTTGAAACAATCTATATATTCAATAAGAGGTAAATAAAATATATCACTTCTATTCTGCAGAACAGAACAAGCTCATTGAAAGTAATATTGTAATGATATAGTTGTTAACATGAAAGTCACAATATGTATTATTGAGTGGGAAGCATTTACAAAGTAGTAGGCATAGTCCTTGGGATTCCTTGTTGATAGGAGATAGCATGGAGTTCTGCATGTATTACACATGCAGTAGGTACCAACGGGAGGCATAGTCCTTGTTGATAGGAGATAGCATGAACTACTGCATGTATTGCACATGCAGTAGGTACCAATGGGAGGCATAGTCCTTGTTGATAGGAGATAGCATGGACTTCTGCATGTATTGCACACGCAGTGGGTACCAACAGGAGGCATTCCTATAGTTGCTTTGGAAGATATTTATATGGTTACTCTGACATGGAAGTATAGGTGGCTTTTCTCCTCCTTTTATTGATATTCTATTTTTCAAATATTAAAAAAACTTATTACTTTAATAGAAAAATTATTACAAGAAGTAGAAAAAATCATAGGTCAAGAGAAGGTTCTAAGTTCAAGTTCTGAAAGTAAAGATGTTTTGTTAACTTTATAACTAATGAAAAATTTCTTTCTGTTAGCCTGGAATGCTCCGTTCTTTAGCCCCCAATCTATTGCCCCCTTTCCTGTCAGCGCCTAGAACTAGGACTAGCCACAAAAATCATCTCCTGACCCAGAGTCTCATCAGCAAAGGGTAACAACAGCAATCAGAATATCCCAAACTACAGAAGTCATGAACATTCGATTCAGTCCATCAGAGTGCATTTCCCACACCTGTGTTCATGTGGAATGACGATCTCTATCACTAAATGATGAGTTTGTGTAAATATGTGTAATTACCAATCCTTCTCTTCAGTTTTGCTAAAGGCTAGAAGAAGAGCAGATATTCATTTCCTCTGATGGGCTTTGGAAGATGTCACTCAATAAATTTAAACAGGATCTTTAGACTTCTGTGTTTTAGGGAACACAGATGAGTAAGCATAAAATCCAAGCCTGTGGCCAAGAACTTAATATAGTCTAGATCAGTGATTCTCAACCTTCCTAATGCTGTAGCCCTTTAATACAGTTCTTCATGTTGTGGTGACCTTCAGCCATAAGATTATTTTCATTGCTACTTTGTAAATGTAATTTTGCCACTATTATAAGTCATAATGTAAGTGGCTGATATATAGGATGTCCGATACTGTGACCCCTGTGAACTCCTGGTCTAGAGAGACCATTTGCTTATTCATTGTTTCATGCTGACTATCTTTATGGTCAAAGAATATGTAAATATCTGATCTCTGCACCTAATGGTATCTGTGAGGACAGTGCAAGTGGTGTGGGGCTGACCTGTTGAGAAGGTAAGGGCCAGCAAAATATGGAAAGAAAGCAATTATGAAGCAGCTGCAGTGTGTGGGCCATTGACGTGGATGCTAAAATTCAACAGTATGATGATTTGGAGAAGAAAGGGATATTAAAGTAGATATTAAAGCTCTAGTAAGTGTGGTTGTATGCTATCTTGTACTGTTGTGAATAGACACCATGGCCAAGGCAACTCTTTAAAAGAACAACATTTAATGGGGCTGACTTACAGGTTCAGTGGTTCAGTTCATTTTCATCAAGGCGGGAGCATGGCAGCATCCAGGTAGGCATGGTGCAGGAGAAGCTGAGAGTTCTACACCTTCATTTGGAGGCTACTAGCAGAATACTGGCTTCCAGGCAGCTAGGAATAGATTATTAAAGCCCATGCCCACAATAATCTTCTCTAGCAAGGCCACACCTCCTAATAGTGCCACTCCTTGGACCAAGCATATACAAACCATCACATATGCATAGAAGGGAAGTAAATAAAATAAAGTATTGATAGAAACTTTAAGCACATGTGATTTCTTACTTATAGTGTAAGGATTCTGTAATGTAAGGTTTATTAAGCACCTTCACTCTGGTCCTCCAGGAATTGGGTAAGTTAATCTTTTCTTTTCTTTTTTTTTTGAGACAGAGTTTCTCTACATAGCCCTGGCTGTCCTGGAATGCACTCTGTAGACCAGGATTTCACTCAGAGATCTGCCTGCCTCTGCCTCCCAAGTGCTGGGATTAAAGGTATGTGCCACCACTGCCCTGCTGGGTAAGTTATTCTTATACCAAAGAGCTCCCTTCAGTTGAGTTTCTCGAATTTTCCTTAGAGGAAAAAGTTAAGTCTCAAGTGGGAGCCAGAACATTAAAGGCAGTTACGACAAAGCTAAAGAAGGAACTGGAACTGTTCCATAGTTAGTGGAACTGTTTGGGAAGGATTAGGAGGTATGGCTTTGCTAGAACAGGTGTGATTTTGTTGGAGGAGGTGTGTCATTGGCTGTGAGCTTTCAAAAGCCCAGACCAGGCTCAGCTCCTCCCTCCTCTCTCTCAACCCCATTGGATCATGATGTAAAGCTCTCAGCCATTGCCCTACCACCCAGGCTTGTTAGCTACCCACCATGATGATCATGGACTAACCTTCTAAAACTGTAAGCAAGCCCTCAATTAAATGTTTTTGATAATAAAATTGGCCTCCCGTCATGATGTCTCTTCACAGCAATAGAACAGTAACTAAAACGGAAGGAAAAAAACATTCACTAGCAATAGTGAAGTAGTATTCTATGTTCCATCCATTTTCTCTTCAGAGGAATCCTATAAAACAGGTGCTAATATCCCCCACATCCCAGAAGCCTGCAAGAAACTGACTGAGTTGTCCCAAACCACAGAGTTTGTAAGTGGCACAGCTGGGATTTAAACCAAAGCCCAGTTTCAACTCCACATGTTCAAGTGCTATCTACTTGTCTCCAACCAAAATGTTTAGAAGTAAGAGAAAGAGCAAGAGGATGAAGCACAAGAGAGGCAGCCATGGAGCAATGCATCCCAGAGACAGGCTTCTAGACATGAAAAACAGCAGCATGTGAGTCTGAAGTCTGAAAGGGACTCAGGGATTATAGTGGGGGTTCACTGTGACCTAACAACGATCCAGCAGTTAACCTAATGTAGGACACTAGCAGGACTTCAGGTTTAACAGTACTCTGGTCCAGGGCTGTCACCACTAACTAGCAATTTCAAATCAATAACTTATCAAATCTCTATTGAGTGGTTCATGGAGTACATGCACACAGTTTACACATGGTTCAGCCTGCTAAGACCTGTTAGACGCAATTTTTTTTTGTATTTATAATTTTAGCATGGCATAGCGCATGCTATTGCAGAGGACCCAGATTCAATTCCCAGAACCAATAGGGCAGCTCACAACTATCATTCCATTTCCAGAGGATCCAAAGCCACAACTAAGTTTCACTTACAAATATTGATAGGTCTTATATATTCTGAACCTAAGTTACTTAGCAAAGCAATTAATGCAAGCAGTAATAGAGGCTTTATAATTTTGGCATCAAAATTTCTAAAACTATAAAATATTTGATCAAATTAACTAAAGTCTCATAATCCCAGAGCAAGCCCAGCACTTGGAAAATGGAGGCAGGAGGATCATGAGTTCAAGATTAGCCTTGGCTAAATACTGAGATTTGGGCTATCTTGAACTAAATGAAACCTTGCCTCGATAAAATAAAATCTCATTGGTCTCTTGAGCTTTTTGCCAACCTTTCTCTAATAGCCTTGTATCATTTATTTAAAAAAAAAAAACCTATCTTTTATGTAATACTATGTAAGGAGAATCAGTGTAATAAAATAAAAACAAGTGAAAAATTAAGCCTTCAAAAATAAACAAATATTACCATCAAAATTATTTACTTTTGAATTGCTCTGGCATTCACTCAGTTCTTCCCTTCACACTCCTTTTGTGAACCTGACTTGACCAAGATTTTAACTAGCATGCAAATTGAATGCTTCAGCT
>NW_022196900.1:44664536-44687707 GCF_008632895.1 Mastomys coucha | reverse complement strand
CATGCCTTAAATCTGACCATTTTGGAGTGTCTTCAAATGAGCCAGATGAGAAACTACTTAATTAGGATTTTAATTATTTTCTTGCCTTCTGATGGTATCTGGAAGTCGCTGGGAAGCCGCCTGCTTCTGCAGTTTCTCAGCTGCTGACACTGTTCCCCAAGGCAGTGTTTGTGGTAAATTCCCAGCTCCGGAGCCTGAGCACCAGAGAGAGGCCTGGCACCGCAGAGCTGGGAGGAGCAGCAGCCTGGCCTGAACTCTATCATCTCAGCGGGACACAACTGCCTCCTTTCAGTAGGATGGATTTAGTGTATTTTGGCTTCAGAGTCCTGTTGTATCTTTTGAACTTATCTGCATTCCTGCAGTGACTGAACTCCAAATAATAAAGCTAGCTGTTGAATAGTCCAGCTTTTAAGCAGAATCAGATGAAGTTGTGTGTGTGTGTGTGTGTGTGTGCGCGCGCGCGCGCGCGCGCGCGCGCGTGCAGTTCATGTTTGTAAATATCTCTATTTGCAACACACAGATTTCAAGGGTGAGATAATTAAGTTGATTACGACAACTGTATTCAGTTTAAGATCTAACAACAAACTTAAAAGGAAACTTCTGTTCGTTTTTTAGGGGTGTCTCAGTTTTTGCAGGTTTAGACATCTACTTTGTCAAATTGTTATTTTTAAGTAAAATTCACTCGCAGATTACTAAGAAGCAGCTCGTGCTTGCGTAAAAATAAATAGAAAGTTACCCGTCTGTATTTGTTATGGTTGTGATTTACTCTGGAGCCTTGCTGTAACGTTATCCGAGAGCAGACAGACTTTGGTTTAAAGTCCACTTTAATTCTGTCCAGAGTCACTGCTGGAATTTCTCAAGGGTCTCTCTCCATTTCACTTCTGTGCAATCAAGCTTGATCCTGGAGGACAGTGGTAGTTGGCAGAACTCTAAAGTCGGCCCACCAACATTTCCTGTCCTGGGCTACTCAGTCAAACGCTAATCTACACCTATTGTGTAGATACAAAATACTGATCTAACCACAAGACCCCTTTAAAGATTGATTTTTTTAAAATTGTGTGTGTGTGTGTGTGTGTGTACACAATCATCTGAGTATACCCATATGTGGGTTATGGTGCCCAGTGAGGGCTTGGAATCCCCTGGAGCTGAAATTGCCATTGGTTGTGAGGCTCTAGGGACAATCCAGGCAGGAAGTTAGTTCTACAATCACAATGGACCAAAAAGTGCCAACAACCTCAGTGAGCTCTGAGACAAACACCTCTGACAGTCCAGACCAGAGTTCAGCGTGGTTCACACCTTGTTCGGGAGCCTAAAGCACTCACCCTGCCACGCCTTCTGGGGCATCTAACCTAAAGTACAGCGCTAACAGGTGGTTGGTGCCTTCAACTACCACGTTTGTAGGAATATGATAGGAAGCCAAGATTAATTAATACAACAGCGCCCCATTCAGATTGACAGGTCTCTCTGCAAGCTGTCTTTATCTAAGGACTGAAGATTTTCCGGTTTTCCCTTAGCCCTGTGAGCCCACTCATTCCTGCTTCTTCCTCTTGTTTGGCCTTTACTGCTCAGTTTATTATCATCCTTGTTGCAGATAAAAACAGTAAAAGAAAATATGGCTGGGAATGTGGTTCGGTGGTAAAGTACTTTCCTAGAATGTGTAAGGCCCTGGATTCAATTGTCAAGGCTATTAACACAGAGAGAAAGAGAGGGAGAGAGAGGGGAGGGGGTACACCAAGGAAAGACAGCATTCGTGTTTTCTCTAAAACATAGGCTACACTCACCAACTCACATGGTCTTAGATGGTTCCCAGACCCAATATTGATTAATTCTCTTTACTCTTCTGATTCAATAATAGAGAAAGTCTTCATTGGGTGCTAATATGATTTCACATATAACTAACATAGGCAAATTTCACTTTTTAGAGCAAGCCTTGTACTGGCTGGTTTCGTGTGTCAACTTGACACAGGCTGGAGTTATCACAGAGAAGGGAGCTTCAGTTGGGGAAGTGCCTCTGTGAGATCCAGCTGTGGGGCATTTTCTCAATTAGTGATCAAGGGGGTTAGGGCCCCTTGTGGGTGGTGCCATCCCCAGGCTGGAGGTCTTGGGTTCTATAAGAGAGCAGGCTGAGCAAGCCAGAGGAAGCAAGCCAGCAAGGAACATCTCTCCATGGCCTCTGCATCAGCTCCTGCTTCCTGACCTGCTTGAGTTCCAGTCCTGACTTCCTCTGGTGATAAACAGCCATGTGGAAGTGTAAGCTGAATAAACCCTTTCCTCCCCAACTTGCTTCTTGGTCATGATGTTTGTGCAGGAATAGAAACCCTGACTAAGACAAGCCTCAAGAGCAGCCCTATCTACCCTCCATAGATAATTACAGTATCTAATATATGCATGTATATTAATATATATATATATATATACACATACATATATATAAAATTTTACTTTGATATCTGGCAAAAATACTAACTTAACTGGTCTTGTTTATGATATAAAGTTTTCTTAAAAATATTTTTAAATCAAAGTTTTATTTATGTAGGTAAGTGCCTCTACATGCATGTAGAGGGCAGAGGCCATCTTGTGGGAGTCAGTTGTCTCCTTCCACCATTAGAATCTAGAGATCCACTTCAAGGCATCCAGCTTGGCAGCAAGTACACTTTACCCTGCTGAGCCAATCCTAAAGTGTTTTTGTCTAAGAAGTGATTTTGTTGAGTCTAAGTTTCCCATCCCTCATTTCGATATCTTTGAAATCAAGGTACAGCCAGCAATCCTTTGGCTTCTGCTGCCTCTGGTAGCCCCCTTACCCATGGAGCAGTGCCAAGCAGCCATATGATATGCATTCAGCCACTGGCCTGGCCAAGCCTACTCTGCAGCACAATACATGCAGGCTTTTTGTCACATTCTTCTCTCCCTGAAGCCAAACCTAGGGGACCCTGGGCTCAAAAATTCAAGAGATGTTAGCATTGAACAAGGCTGCTGAGAGACAAAGGAGACTTACTGGGCGATGACTACGCAGGATGAACATTCATCACCATGAACACGAATCCATAAAGGCTTCTTTCTTACATGGGATGGGAAATAGTGGAGAAAATATTACACGTGGCAGATGTCTAAACAAGTCCTTTCAACAGCTGAAAAAATATAATGTCTAAGACAAGAAGGCATCGTGGAGCAATTTAGTTGGGAAAAATTTTTTCCCAAATGTTTGCTAAGTGCACTACATTTCCTCTCTCTCTGTTTCTCCTTTCTAGCTCTCATTGAGAATAGACAGTAGAGCATATTAACTGAAAATGGCAAATACAGTTATGCTACAGCATTTGCTCTGTCCAATCACATTAGGGCAATGACAGGCCTGTGATTGGACAGGAATAGAGAGGTGGAGCTAGAGTTGGAGAAGGATAAAGATCAGAGGAGTAGGAGGAGGGTGATCATCATGGAGACAGACGATGAGGACAAGTCTGACCCCATGAGGTTATACAACCAAACAAAGGTCTTTGCAAAATAGATTAATTGGGTTAGAATATTGTCTTTATTATTTGGTTCAGAAATTATTGTATTGGTATCTTGTAAATTGTGTTTTTATCATTATATAAATCTGATTGGATATTAAGGCTTAAGAGTCATGCTTTACTTACCGGGTCTTGTGCAAAGAGTTGCATGTGAACGAGATGTTTTTAATAGCTGGGAGAGAATAATAAGAGCGTCCGGGCAGGAAAGCGAGTGCAGGGTGGATTCACTTTTTTAAAATTCCCTCAACACAGTTAAGTTTAAGCAAAAGGTTATTCAATGAATGGATAGCACAAGGCACAATTTTATGATGTTGGACACAACCGAGTGGCACTGTTAAAATCTGTCTGTGGTTCAGAAGGTCAAGTTCAGTCTCTGGCTGCTGGAGTGTCACCCAAACCGCTGTGTCCTGAGCCAGACAGGAAGCCAGTGACCAGGCTCACCTTCCGCTCCCCTCTGCATGTTCTTTTCCTTCTCCTTTCAGCCACGTCTTTCCATCCACACCTTCTGCACGCAACGATTCTCTGAATCATTACCAGCGGCAGAGCTCTGCAGAGAGGAGGCTCTTGCACACAGCTCTGCTGGGTGACCCTGCGGAGGAGCACACATGTACTTCCTTCTGCTACAGTCTTCACGGAAGAACAAAGCCGGAAGAGCAACTGACTGACGCTAGAAGGCGTAGCCCACAGAGCCCGTCAGGGTGCACTGAGAACTCCTTAGAGCATCCAGGTCTCACACACTTGTAATAGTTGGTGGATTTGTGGGAGGGTGGCACTCCATACCCACCAAAGCTACTGTCAGTTGGTGAACACATGGAACCCCTTAGGGACACTTCCACAGATAATGGGGTTCAGAAAGAGCGAGCCTCCTTGCCAAGCATCTCATCTTGGAGATGGACCTGGCCAGATGGAGAGCACCTGGTGGGCACAGCACTCTGGGTAATATATTATGAAATGCTGATCTATTTAATTTCACCGAAATTGGAAACAATTTGCCAGAAATATAGCTACATTTTATTATACAATATGAAGTCACAACCACAAACACATATGAACAGTGGTTCCCAAACTTACTCACGTGGGCGACACCTGGAAGTCATGATATTCTTCTCAAAGTACCATAAATATTTATATATTTTAATAACAAGTCAACTGAGAACCATGTTCTATTTAAAGCTATGCCTGTGTGTGTATAATATAAAATCACTACCATGAACACATATGTCCTCACAACTGAAAAATTCAGCTGTTTCCAAGTATTTTAAATGAGGACCATTTACTATTTGTTCATATGTGCTTTTCCACTGCCGACCTGACCAGCTACAAAACAAGAGAGAGATTTAAGAAAAATGTATGCATAGAAGCTTTAAATTCAGAGGGTGCCTACTCATTTTTCTTTCCTCTTCCTCACCCTCTTCTTCCTTCTCCTGATGTCTCTTCTCTTATTCCTCCTCTTCCTTTGTTGCTTCTCTCCTTGCCCTTCCACCATCCTTTGGACAAAGCAAGGCCAATTTCCAAAATCCCCAATCATACTGGTAAACTGGTCATTTTGTACAGAATCCTCTGAAAAGCATCCGTGTAGAACAAACCCCTAATGTACTATTAAAGATGCTGGCCTAGAGAGACCATGATTTGCCTGAGGTTACAGAAATAACTCATGAGAAGCTTGAGGGTAGACACTGTCATATCTCACCCACTAAGCCTGTGCCTTATACAAACCAGGTGGTTTCTTTCAAATGGAGGCTGGAGGAGGTTGTACAAAAGAAGATATACGACATACCTGAACAGGCTCTGTTAGTCCTATATCCTCAAACTAAACCCTATTAAGACCTAATATCTGGCCCCTTAAGTAAAAGTTTGCCCATCTTTGCCTCAATAAATAAAAATGTTATATTGGA
Organism: Mastomys coucha; assembly: GCF_008632895.1. Lineage (NCBI taxonomy): Eukaryota > Metazoa > Chordata > Mammalia > Rodentia > Muridae > Mastomys > Mastomys coucha. The sequence goes on along the minus strand of NW_022196900.1, from coordinate 44,682,306 downwards.
CAGTATTTCCATCAGAAAGGCAAACACATTTTATTTCATGCTTCCAGTCTATTTATTTGAGAAGAGGGTTCTTGTGTCAGGGATGTGCAAGAGTTAATTGTATGTCAATTTGACTGGATTAGATATTTAGGTATGCCCATGGGGATGTCTCTGGAAAATATTAGCATATGAATCAATAGACTAAATAAGTCAGATGAGCCTTTCCAGTGTAATGGATATTTGCTTAGCACTTGAGGACCTTGGATATAATAAGGTGGGTGTGGGGAGGATTCACAAACTCTCTGCTTGACTTCTTGAAATGAACCATCTATCTCCTGCCTGTGAAGCTCTTGGCTCTCAAGCCTTCAGACATGAACTTGGATCTATCATCTCCTCCACTCTTAGGCCTCTTAACTAAACCATCATCTATCTTGGGTCTCCAAACTGCAAAAATAGATCACTGAATTTTTTTATCTTCATAATGGTGTGAGCCAAAAATAAGCAGACGAGAGACAGGTCAATCCATTAATAGGTAAGTAGGTAGGTAGGTGGTAGGTAGATGATAGATGGATAGATAGATAGATAGATAGATAGATAGATAGATAGATAGACAGGCAGATAGACAGACAGACAGATCGTCTTCTTTGGTTTTGTTTCTTTGACTAATACACGATGGTCTAAAATTACTTTCAGTTAGCAACCTTTACATGTGTAGGTGGACTGCCTTCTGCATACATACCATGGTTATCAATGATGGTTTAGATCATTAGAAAAGACTACAATATTATTTACAGACTATACTTTGTATAAGCCTACTCCTTGCACATTTCTTAAAACCTCCCTTAAGTGTGGTCACCAGAGGGTGACACACATTCCCATGCTTGTGCTAGCCTCTACTTGAAAAAAGAAATCATGTGCCTTAATTGTACAAGGTCACACACGTCAAACAATTGCCCTTACTTTACATTTTGTTTTCCAGTTTGCTTCTACTACCTTATAGCAAGTTGTTGTATCTTTCTGTAGCTTCCTCTTCTGAAACACAGGCGGTCTGCTTCATAGAATGAATTGATCAGCCTGCAGCTTTGATCCAAGGTCTGGTAAAGAAAGCCGTACTGCCTCTGTCAGCCACCACTGCTGCTGCATTGGTCTCCCCTCTGCAGATGAGGAGACTGAGGCTAAGGACCTTATGTAAGACCACTTCAATGACATTGTTAATGACACAAGTTAGTTCATGGCAGAATTGAAATTGGAACTAAGCACTCGCCACACTTCTTTGTCCCTGGGTGGAGAAGTTAAAGATGATTTTTAAATTTTCTTCTTTGTCCTTGTCTTAGTTACGGTTTCCATTGCCTTGAAGAGGCACCATGGCCAAAGCAACTCTTATAGAAGACAGCATCTAACTCGGGCTGGCTTGAAGAGGTTTAGTCCATTATCATCATGGCAGGAAGCATGGCAGCATCCAGACCATCCATCCAGACAATGGAAAACGATGACAAACATGATGCTTGAAGAGCCAAAAATTCTATATCTTGATCCAAAGGCAGCCAAGAAGGGACTAGAATTCCACACTGGACAGAGCTTGAACATAGAGTCTTCAAATCCCATCCCTACAGTGACAAACTTCCTCCAACAAGGCCAATCCAACACTGCCACACTTCCTAATAGTGCCTCTCCCATGCGCCAGTCCTTCAAACACATGGGTCTATGGGAGTCATTCTGATTCAAACCACCACAGTCCTTTACCCTCTGATCTTAAATGATGGGCATGTATGACATCAACAATCAGAAAACATTAAATTGCATAATATTACCTTAAAAACAGAATGTAGAAATTGTCACACACAAATGTCTCCTTTTACATTTAGAGTGCTAGGCATTACACCATGGAACTACTGTCCCTTTTACCTTCTGTATATTGTGTCTCCCATATATTTACCTCCAACTGCACTTCATTTCCTCAACAATAAACAATGAGCCTTTCTACCGCTTAAAATATATAAAATGCCGTCAGAAAGCGTTGTTTCAATTCTCTTAGCAGTGTTTGCAGGTTATATTATTATTCCTAATAGTATGCACACTTTATTGCTATTAGGCTTTTAGGAATTTAAGGTCATTTAATAAGTAAGAAGCCAAATCAAGGATCAAGTCCAAATGTTCAGATTCCAACTGTGTTTTTGTGTAATTCCCCTGTCTTCTTCATGTCCCACTTGACCATGACCTGTGCCTCATCCACACTGATGATCTGACCTATGAACCCTTGATTTCTCTAGCTGATTTCACAGTGCTGTGGCTCACTCTTCTCTCATGTTTGATAGGGCCCATTAGATGCACAGCTTGTTTTAAGTGTGTCAAATAGAAGCTTTTCTTATTCAAATATTGTTCTTTCCTGTGAAAACATTAAGTGGCCTTCAGGGATTAGCTATAATAAACAATTTTCTTTTCTTTCTTTCTTTTGTTAAATTTTTAATTAAGTAGTTAATTAATTAAACTAGAAGTACCAAGGAAATGGGTGGACACTAAACACACATAGGATACAATTGTTTTGCTACCTGTGTATAAATATACCCTGGATGAGTAGCCAGGCAGCCAACAAAAACAGTAAACTGGCTCTTTCTGCTCTGGTGTGAATTTTATAGACGGAATATTCTGAGCACATATTCACTGCTATTTAAAAAAAAAAAAAGCAGCATTATGCTTCAATCCAACATTTCCGCCCCTAGGACTCACACCTAGATTATAATAGATTGCTCGAGCAAAAGCTTATATGAAGTGATGTTCATTGTTGTTATTTAGAATAGCTAAAATTATAACAACTCATATGCAAAATAAAGTGCTATCAAACAGAAGATGACATTTCTTGTGATGGAACACTGAGCAGCCATTAATATCATGCTATAAGAGACAATTTAATAGCGTGGGATTTTTCATCATTTGTTATTAAATTAAAAAGAAGCTTACAAAACAATATTTGAAGTGTGTTCCCAATTTTATTCTGTTTCTATGAACACAGAAAATAGATTGGATAAATAAACACTAAAAGGTTAACTCTGTGGTTTCTAAATGATGGAATTATGAATAATTTAGATAACTTATTTGTGCCTTCTTATCTTACCATTTTTATAATAAGCACTATTTTATAATCAGAAAAAGATATGCATAACAAGAAAAACAGTGCAGACATGAGAAAAGGCTCTTACATCCTAAGATTAATTTAAATAAGACAAGTTTCGTTAGAGTACTTCTGAAAACAATATCACCTGTACATATTCACAAGGCCCCTACTTTCTGCCGCTGTAGCAGACTCACACAGCTGACTAAAATGCACAAGGAGAGGGTGACGCTGTGGCGTTCAATATTCAAGTTTATTTTAGTAGTTTATTTCAATTTAAGACCTTCACAATTATGGTATAAAATGCTGCCTTTTAGAAGAATTTTAAAAGACAGAGAAGTTACCAGTCAGACTTGACTGGATTTTTTTTTCAATTGTTATTCTGCATTCTTCACCAATTACTCGTGTTTCTGTGTTACATAGACTATGGGTCCCAGGGACTGTGGGACATATGGGTCTATTATACTATTATAGTACTGTTTTAGAAAAATCACCTCGTTTGTAACTTATTAAAAGAAGTTCTGTTGTTACTTTTGTGTGATAAATTTAATTTGATACCTATCTGCACCTCGCACCTCTCTTGTCCGTGGCTCTCTCCAGCCTCTCTGGCCTGGGTGCTGAATGTGTTTTATTAACTGTGCATGAATATAGTCATCTTTTTGGATATAAATCAAAAGTATTCCCATCCTTCCATTAACATTATTCTTCTAATCCTGCTTATGTATCATCTGCTGAATCCCTCTTCTAGCTCATTAATAATGTGACTAAACAAGGCTAGCTCCTGTCCCTGCCATACCATCAGAAACTGCCTATATCTAATAGATTACCATTCATCATGACAGGTGCCTGCATGGCGCCAATTTTTAATACCTGTGACAAAAAGTCTCATTCCAGCCAACTTAAATCTGTTGCATTAGTAATTTTGTGAGATACCATACATGATTTTGTAACATTGAGTATCTAAAGTCTGATGCCTCATTCCCTCCTCACCATTCTGAGTTCTTTTTTCTGTCATCACAAGTCACCTAATTAAATAAGACATTATCTTTGGCTGTTTGTTTTGTGTTTTAGCTCCTGCTTTTAGTCACTGAATCCTGTCTTCCTGTCACTCTCCCTAAGGAAATTTTACTACTGCCAGTCACTCTATGGTATGGTTCTCATTCTGTGGGTCAAGACCTTTTAGGGATCGCATATCACATACTTACATTATGATTTATAGCAGTAGCAAGATTACATTTGTGAAATAGCAATGAAATGATTTAATGATTGGGGGTCACCACAACATGAAGAACTGCATTTAAGGGTCACAGCTTAAGGAAGGTTGAAAACCACTGCTCTGTGGTATCCTCTCTCCCTCCCTTCATCTGAAACATCCAAGACAATTTCTCATCTTCCTAACTTATTCTTCCATGAGTCCTTCCAAAATTATCCACCATTTTCAGCCACAGCCCCACACTCCTGCCCACTGCCTCAGAACTAAACACTCTCCTTTATAATCCCAAAGCTCCAGGCATGGTTATAAACGCGTTAAGCCCAGCAAATGTGTAGGATTCAGAATAATGAGAGATGCCCACCCAGCTCCTTCATGTCTGACTCTGTTCTCACCCACACACTTTAAGCCAGGACGCTGTGAGATCGGGTGTGGAAACCACAACAACTGTTTCACTACTTGTCACCGTTTGCTCTTTGTTCCCTCTCCATGCCAATTGCATCAAGAGTTAAATCTTAGACTAATAAAAGTCACATTCCTAAGAAAGATGACCCTGTTTCCTTTCATTTTCCTGACTTCCTTTATCTAGCAATTTAGGTTCTGAGTTCAAAGGTTTTCCCTTCTGGGTAAATGAAAGCCATGTTCTGATTAAACAATCAATTAGTGAGTAGGTTTATTTTTTAATTGACCCCCTAAATTCGTGTCCAACACTGCACTATACATGCTATAGATGTATTTTCAAACTGCATTGAAACCCATAAGGAGATCAACTGAGTGTCATAAAATCAATTTGGTAGGTCATCACTAGCATTAGAAAAAAAATCAGGTCATATGATATGTGTATTACTGGATCTAGATGTCATTTGTGTTTTTTAGGGATGTGTCCCAGTTTATAAAAAACAACAATATTCTAGACAACCTAAAAGAATACAGGCTTATTTCCTTATGTGCAGAAGTGTGAAACTTGTGCACAGGGAAGCAAATGGTTGTGTTTTTATCTAGCTCAGCTCTGGTTTACAGGCAGGTTTGCCTGTGGGTTTGATCCAGGATCTTTGATCAGTCATATGGTACTGTGGCTGGGACTACTGCAAGTGACTGAAATAGGGATTCTGTGTGAAGAGAATTTTATTAAAAAAAATAATAATCATAACTGTCTGACAAGTAATGATTGAATGGAGTGGATACATGTTTACATAAAGATTCCAAAAAGATTTGCTAAAACTGATTACATGAGTAAGTGACGTCTGTGGTCTACTATAATGAAACTCATGAGCTACAGAGACCAAGGCTCTAAGGGGCCTTCCCATCCAGGCACACCACATCTCAGCCTTCATGGATGCTTCCTTTCCTCAAATAGCCTCACTGTCATTTCCCATAGTGTCTTTAATCGAATGCCACGAGTAGCATATAGCACCATGATTGACCGTTCACCTCCATGTCATCTACAGGACTGCCACACTACAGTGACATCATTTGATAGTATCTTGACTTTTTTCCCTATCACTGTGTCTACAACAGTCCATAAATACTCACTGAACACATAACATCCAAAATATCCAAAACATCTGGATGCTACAACTTGTTTCCTATTTTGGAATAGCATTAGGGTGATTGAAGTTTCGGTAACAAGGGATTTTTACTTTTGCTGATCTATATTTCCTAGAAAGTGCATAAATAAACAATATCTTATTTCAAATGAGTGACAAGGTTTTGCTTCAGAGGAATAAGCTTGGGCTCTGTTCCTCTCACCTCTTGGACACATACCCTTTCCTAACTCTAAAGCACCTCCTCAATTTCAACATGAGAAGTGTGACAGTCTAGCAAAAGCCTTACTACATCATCACCTTTCCCTAGGAGGATGGATGGGCGTGAGCAGAGGAGTAAGCTGCTCATGATGAAACGAAAATGATCATGCACACCTGAAAGAACAGTCCTTTAAATGATTTAAGCTCATCATTTCATAGAGTGATAATCAAGATAACTTACATGCATTTTAAATTTTCAGAGTTCATTTCCTTTTGAGCTCTTTTGGCGGTCAATACACTTGTGAGCAGTGGGTAGAAACTCCTAGGAAATGTGCTTTGTGCCAATCAGGCCTGACTTTGAAAGTAATTTCTGGGAAGGCCCCAAACCAACCGTGGGTGTTGGAACAGGGACCTCTGCTTTCTGCTGTGTGTGGAAATGTTCACCAACATCAAATTACTTGATCTACAGAAACTTCCTATGGCTAGGCCAAGCTAGTAATCACCACCACAAACAGGCGTTTTAAATGATTTAATGTGATTTCTGCCCTATCACACAGCTGGTAGCAGAACACAGACTAGATTTCAGGATTATAATTCCATACACTTCCCCCTCAAATATATTTTATTTGAATTCAAACAATAAGTAAAAATTTTATAAAGTACCCATATAGCCGTATTTTGCAAGGTTTTCACAGGTGTATTTTATAATGGGATGATAATGCAGAGGTCAGAATTCCGCATCTTTCTCCATTTCCTTCTTGAGGTTGATTCTGTGTGCACAGACTGCTCTCCAAAAGCCTGCCAGCTTGGCAAGCTAGAGCAGGAGAAAAAACTGCAGGTCCACCACATGGCAGGCCAGCATCCTCTCTCCAGGCCAACAGGCCATTCGACTAATGGACTTTTGTAGTTCATAATTAAATAAAGAAGTCATGTAATGTATGTTTATCTCTTTACTTGATGGAATTTTGGTCTCTTGAGCTACCTAAGGTATGTGTGTCATAAATAAAATTCTAAATATATTTTAAAAGCCTGTAACGTATGTCTGAAGTAGAAGGAAAATTCCCATTTAGAGAAGAGAAAAAAAAAGACCTAGAATTTAAGGAATTTGTGTGTTGTTGTTGTTTTTCAAAAGAGAAATAAAACCCTGATGGTTTCTTCTCCCTTGGTCTCTGCTTTGACAGTTGCGGGTATGACAGCCAGTATCCCTGCATCATTATGACTGATACTCATTTAAGGAGTAAACAAAAAGTGCCATCCCAGGATGCTCTCCTTCAGAACACCTCTGTCTCTGGATCCAGTCGCCACATTACTATCATGACAACAAATGAACTAATGACAACATCTGCTGAATCTGGCATTTGTCCATGCACGTGTCACCACTGCACTGTCCTTAGCTGAGACTTTTATTTGATGTAGTCTAGTTTCTTCATTTCCTAGTCACCAAACTGAGCTTAATCTAGTCAATACCGACAGAGAAGCTGTCAGTTTTAATGGCTCCTCATCTGATCTTTGGTGTTTAAAGAACATATAAACCAGATATTGTCTTAATCTCAATGGCTGGATTTTTTGATGTCATATTAATATTCCAAGACCGTTTCAGCTGTTTGTTAAAAAAACTAAGAACACTATGGAGTTTCTGATGTTTCTAGGAAATGTAAAATAGATACTAGCTGATATTTGTGACATACATTTTATGCAAATGGAAGAAGCCAGTCAGGAAAATTATAAACTCTTTTATAAGTTCCTGAATGACTTCAGAACATATTTGATATATTAACCAGTTAATATTATGTTCTCTATGAATTACAAATAATCTTAATCCTTCAGATGAAAGGTAAATAGTTCAACAAGAACCCACTTTCCACTTTTTACTTCTAATAATAAATGTGTTTTAGTAAGTGTAATTAGAGATGATTTTCCTATGACAGGAGAAAAAAATCATTGACCTTTCATAATAACAGTTTGTGAAATTCTGTAAAACAAAGAAAATTAGGTTTGCTTGTCCACTGGCATTCAGATGCCAAACAGACTCGTAGATTACTTCTACTTACCATTTGGACAGTTTTCAAGTGCCATATTTGTATCTATGTGTGATGTTACCATCGTAAGATTGGTGCATCATCTAGTTACTGATATTTAAGTATCACTTGCAAAACAATCTAGAGTTCAAGCAAAGTGGCTGTATTATTATAATCACTTATTTTTAATATGTGATCATATACACGGACAACACAAAACCCAACATTCCCATCCACACTGGATGTTTAATAAAAACTACTTATGTGTATAGAAACCCATTCTATAGCTACTCTGCCCTCCACAAGAGCTTCAGAAAGTAAGTGGGTGGCCAATGTTGCCCTCTAGTGGTTAGCATGCCCAGGTGTGTCAGAGTACCCGAGATCCCCTCCTGAGCTGTACAAGAGACAGACAGGAAGGCAAAGTTGTAAGCTGGTAACAGAAACCGTAATAAAGCATATGTGGTATAATTTGAGTGGTGAAAACTGGTTTCATTGTTATAGCATTGTTATAACACCTTTTCTACTAAGACTATACTCAGCACAAAGACTAGCTGGACTGAATTGATGTAGTTAAAAAGAAACTTTTGTGGAATATTCTGAGAGTTATAAATAATATTTTATTGTTTTAATATCGATGTGCCCTATGTAATTTGTGAATTCACATTTTCATAGCATGAGAGCACATTGCTTGACTGCAATCTTCATCTTCTGTGTGTTCTTATTGCAGAAGAACCTTCTGCCATCCTTCTGGTCCTTTCTCACTCATGGCCAGTGATTAGCATGGGCTCCAGTGCCATCACTTCACTCTGCATGATTCCTAGGGAGGTGCTAACACCATATTTCTGGTTCAGGGATAAGTATCCATAAACCCTAAGATAGGCAGAAATAGAATTCTTGCCCTCATGGCAACTTGCTAGAATATTCTACCTCAATGGTTCTTAACCTGTAGGTCACGACCCCTTTGGATGGCCAGCAACTCTTTCATAGGGGTCACCTAAGACCACTGGCAAACAGAGATATTTGCATTATAATTCATAACAGTGGCAACATTATAGCTATGAAACAGCAATAAACATATTTTTATGGTTGGGGGGGGATCACCATAACATGAGGAACTGTAGTAAAGGGTCACAGAGTTAGGAAGGCTGAGAGCCTCTACTCTAGCACTTCTCCCCCTTCTCCACATTGTCTATTCGTCATCAAACACAAAGCCACAAGGGATAGCACAGCTCAGATTGAACTCAGCGGATCTATCTGTCACTACATTGTAGGAAGCTAAGCTGTATGCACACTTCGCAGTTTAGCATTTGCCTTCTGAAGTCAAGATGAAACTAAAGTTATTCACTATTCAAAACTTAAAAGGTGAAAGGGGGCTAAAGTATTGTCACTAATAAAGCTGAGAGTAGTGGCACATGTACAGGCTCCAATACTATTAACAACATTGGCAAGAAGTTGGCATGGAGCTATGCCCTGGCAAATGCTGTGTGCCCTCCAGCTGCACTAGCCGTAACTCAGGAGAATCTAATTTACATTACTCAGCATTAGACCTGGAAAGACCTAGCTCATCCATCAATGGTCCAGACACCAGCAGCATTTGAGGTGTAATTTGAAGTTGATGAACATTTGCTGTCTAGGAAATAAGGCTATTTTCTCTCTATACAAAAGAATTTGCACCTGTCTATGACAGTCAGAGCCAATTATGGGTAAAACTCTAATTTGTTTATGGTCTAGACTCCTAAGACAATAATTCCCGGCTGGATTACTTTTCATCCTCAACAGTGAGAGGCTCCCTGGCCATGTAAAGGCCTCCTGGAGGTCACTACATATGTATCCAGCGCCATAGATTTAACGCCCATGTCTTCTATGCCTCCTTTCTCAGTCTTAACTCCTACCTTGAATATTCCACTCACTAACCATCACCTACAAAACAACATTTTTCATTTTTCATTGTTTCTTTCACTGTTGGATGATAGATAATGGTGATAAGTTAATAAAATAAAATATATTCAGCATTGGTGGAGTCACTTTTAAAAAGCACATAATTCTCTTTGTATAAATACACCACAGTGGGATACACTCTTTAAAAATTTTTTTACTTAAAAGCCAATGATAAAATTCAAGTGAAACTTCATGGAATAGATATTTCTCAACAAATAAGTGTCTTGGATTTTTCAAATCGCACCTATCTTTACAATCTTTGTTTAAAGAGCTATACCCTTATATAGTTAGCCATTTAGAAAATACTCTCCCTCAACTGTAGATGTTTAAGTATACAAGCTTAAGTGATCAAAATCTAAGTGTGATATCACTACTTCTCCAGAAAGACTTAAATTTTTATGTCAAATTATGACTAATAACCTGAAATTACTCATTCTGGAAAGAATGTGAGAAAGCTTGATCCTCTACACACTAGAGAGCAAGTTGGTACAGCTTTGATTGGGCAGAAGAAAGTGAAGTATAATCCATCCAGCATTTCTAACCTAACACAAATACTTGTGCTCAGGCAAAAATCCATCTAGAATGTTCAGAACAACACTGATTGCAAAAATCAAAAATGAGAACAGCATGTTGGCTTGTACAAGGGAGCAAGTGTGATACATTCAGGTAGTGAAATAGATAGATAGATGGGTAGATAGAAGATAGATAGGTAGATAGATGGATAGATAGATAAATACAGATGATATAGATATAGATGATACAGATATATCAAAAACCATGGCAGAAAAAAAAAAAAGAAGGAAGAATATGCTACAGGGATCAATTCACACAAAACCAAGCAAAAACCAAGTATACTGTTAGAAAGCTAGAGTCTGTTTACTGGGTAGGAGAAGCAACAGAAAGAATGAAAGGGGCTTCAGTCATTACTATTCTATCTTGATATTTTCTTTGGCTTGGTTTTTGTGCTGGAAATTGAAACTGTGGGTGTGCACACGCTAAGCATGTCTTCTACCACTGGACCACACTCCAAGCCCTCTTCTTCATGTCATGGCTAGCATGCTCATTCTGTGAAAATGTTTCAAGTGATATACATAAGATATGCACCCGTCTCAGTGTGCATTTTGCTTCCACATTGTAAGCTATTCCAAACACACATTAAGTCTTCAAAAGTCTTAGAAGTATAATCTCAAAATAATGAGTTTAATTTCTTGTCATTCTTAAGTTTTATCATTCAATCTATAAACAATTAGTGATCTATTCATCAAATTTACCAAGTTTTGTGATTAGTCATGTAGTATTTTACTTTGGAACCATGAAAGTGTAGTCGCTGTAATTATCATTCTCAACATAGTGGCATTGTGAATATTAACGTCAATAAATTTATCAACAGTCGTTTTCATAAACATTTCAAGTCAATTCCCCATATGAAGCATATGCAAAAATATTTATGAAATAATCACATATTAGTGTTCACATATGTTGTTCTCATGTCAGGACAGAGAAAACATATAGAAGAAACAAAAATTGTTTGGGTCATAGCTGCTAACAGCCAAACTGGTGCTATCAAGCATCTTGCCAAAAACCATTAACAGATAATCCTGTCTGCTGATCCCTGAGTTGTCAACGGGAGTTAAGAAAATGAGGAGTAACTGTGACAGACACATACTGCAGCCAGTAGACCAGGTGCTAAAACAAGACTGGGTTCTGTCCTTGCACCTAAAGCAGCCTTAACACTTCATACTCCTTAATGCGTTTATCCATGTCATTCCACCCAGAAATAAACGCAGTTGCAGTACGAGGACACAATCTGCTTGAAGATTACTGATTCTCAGGCCTGGCCTGAGAATAATTCTTTTTCTTTTTATATGAACATGTTGAAGAGAGACTGTTTTTCCACTTGGCTGCATCCCCTGCATCCCCCTCTGCATTGCTGATCCGCCCTCAGTACCGGATGCTCCACCCAGCTACTCTGAGACATTAACACACACTGTCAGATTCAGGCTGGGGAGGGGGTGTAGGGTGGGATTTGAGTCTTACATTTTAGATGCCGCAGGTTTATGGCTATTTTTAAATAGCAAGGCTCTAGATAAGGAGAAAAGAATCACTCTTCTTTCTGTTAACTTGTATAAGTCACAGGATTTCAAAAATGTAGGGTGCATACATAGGTAGAATTCAAAAGGGGAATCACAAACAAAGCCTTGCAAGCAGAACACTTTGAAGTCAGGTGGCTTCATGAGATGAATAGGGACGGGTGCGGGTGGGGGGTGGGGGGAGCAGATAGTTGTTAGGACGATTCCTGCCAAACCAAACAAACTCATCATGGTGTTGGGGCCAGCTTCCGGAATAAAAATGTTCACAGTGACAGAGCATGTATTAAAGTGGTTTCTGCATGTTGTACAAATGCTGGGCCTGGAGATTAAAGGGTAGATAGGGAAACTAAAAGGATATACAGGGCTTGCATAATGAGGAAGATTTACTGCTACTATATCCTAGACTAAATCAATATCTGGCATACTAACCGAGCCAGATATCTAGAGAAAATGATCGCGCTTCACTTCTTCACTGTAATGGATTCTCTTGCCATCAAGTAACTTGAGCCTACAGATTGTATTTTAAAAATTCTCCAAGACAAAACTCTGTTTAAGAAGGTAATATGTTTGTTGAAAACTATAATACCTAAAGCCCAAAGACACTTATTTTTTCAGGTAACTAAATGGCTCTAAAAAAAATTCTTTTTCTTATTGGTTACCTTAAAGAAGCATGCTACTGTATAATACATAGGATTTGATTCTAAGGAGTCAGACCTATGCCAAGGCTAATGTGTTCGGGTAGCCATTTGGAAAGGAAATGAAAAGACATTAGTTCATGATCAAGTAAAGCATAGGGGACCCTAAGGAACCCCGATGAAGTGGCGGGTAGTCAGCAACCTCCTCCAGTTGGCTGAATGCCCACCTTTAAAAGATGTCAAAGGCACATAAATGCTGGACCTAGCCCACACTGTTATGCACATAAACGCTGGACCTAGCCCACACTGTTATGCACATAAACGCCGGACCTAGCCCACACTGTGAGGTCTGAACACTTTTCCCTGAGATTTTAACTCCTTGCTATTTACCTTCACTTCCTTGTTCTTTCCCATCCCACCTCACTTCGCTCTTCTTTATCTTTTTTCCTCCACCTACCCTGCTGTTTAAAGGGCTGAGTTGAGAAAATGTCCTCACTTTGTGCCAGGAAACTGATGAAATCATCACCAGCCACATCTTGAGGTGACGTAGAGTCTCTTTCTATATATTCTAGAGCAGTGGTTCTCAACCTTTCTAATGCCAGACCCTTTAACAGAGTTCCTCTTGTTGTGGTGACCCTCCCCAACCATAAAATTACTTTGTTGCTACTGTATAACTGTAATTTCACTACTGTTTTGAATTACAATATCTGATATGTAGGATATCTGATATGGGACCACCAAAGGAGTCACAATCCGTAGGTTTTAGACACCCTCTGACAAAAATAAATAAATAAATAAATAAATAAATAAATAATCAGTTTGGAATACAACAAAACCCACCTGACCTAAAGCAGGAACATAGGTCAGGAGGCAGCATAGAATTTACTGCCATCCATACTTTGGGGGCAGCATAGAATTTACTGCTCCTCCACAAACCCTATGTGTACAGATGTCAACAGACATATTTTATAGATTCAGGAGAGTATGGTGGCTAGAACAATTTGCCTTTATATCACTAGGGTTCAAATCTCAACTCTGCCACTAACCAATAGCAGCACATTAGCGATGTTTCTGTGTGTTATTCCTTTTAATAAACTGGGCTAAGGACAGCATTGGACCACAAAGAGGTTCTGCGAGCAATCATGACTGTTACTGTGTTTAAGGGATGCCTAGGATCTCAGAAAAGTGTTAAACCTGAAAACTTTGAAGAGAAAGACCAAAATCCACAACTGTCTAATCAAAGCAAGCTTAATTTAGATATACAGCCAAGACTGGCCAGACAGCTGGCTATAGAACCCTAAATCAGGATTTTTGAGAGCAGCCCTGGATGTGAGGAAGACAGGCTTATATATATGAGGGGGTAGGGAGCTTCCAAATAGGGGATTTGGGTGGCAAAATAGGCAAAGTTACAGGAGCAGAACATAAGCTTCATAAGGTAGTCGTAGTGACCTGAAACAAAGACACGATTGCCATCCCTGGAACAGGCAGTACAGAACCATTTGTAGTTAAGGTTACAGGTGAGGCATACCCCAATTCTTAAGAAAGAGAGGTTTAATCATAAACAGGATTGAACTAATTTGTTTTTACTATAAGATGGCTTTAAAGCCTAAGATGGAGACAGGCTGATTCTTCAATAAGCACATTTCTCATGGTGTCTATGTGAGTGGCCACTTATAGAGACATATCATGGGGGCTCTGGCCTAATGAATGGTTCACTCCATTAATGGATTCAAAACTTAAACAGAATATTGTGAACTAGTAGAACTATGGACTCTGGTTTGAAGAAGAAGGCATGGGCAGTGAAGGTTGTCTTTGAAGAGCATACCTTGCCTTGTCCCTTCCGATTACAGTTCCACTCACCTTCCGGTCGACCAAAAGAACGTATGGTTTTCCTCCATACGTTCTCACTCACATGATGCTTCTTTCTTGCAATAGGCCCAAAACGTTCAGCCAACTAACCACAGATTAACCCTTTGAAACTGTAAGCCAAAGAAAATCCTTACTTCATACAGTGTTTCTTTCAGATATCTGGTCACATGGCTGAGCAAGGGACAGCACAACACAGTTCCCACCTCTGAAGTAGAACCAGCAGGGTGTGGCCTCCATAAGTATCGATGGATGTTAGGTGTAAGGCTTGTTTGTAATTTACTTTATGTCCTCTCTGCCAAGGAATATCCTCTCTGCCAAGGTTAATGACTCCATGATAATTAGAAGCAGCTCATCAGGAGGTGAGGGTTTGTCTAATGGTCCTCAGCAAAAATGGTAAATGCTGAGACCTTCAGAATAGCCCTTAAGACTGTGGGAAAGAACTCTGAAAACATGAGTTCAAGAATGTTTAATTCTCAACTATGCAAAAATATAAGGATGCATTATGAATTATGTGAAGGGCTTCTTGGACCTAAACAAATAGGCAGTTGCACTAGGAGCCAGCTTGTCAGAAAGATATTAAGGAAAGAGACAACCCTAACCCTAACCTAACTAAGTTTATTGTTTGTACTTCACAAAGGCAGGCAGATTCCTGAGTTCAAGGTCAGCCTGGGATAAACTAGATTAGGCCCAAGTGGGGTGGGAATGGTGATCTCAGAGCTGGATCCCACCCAGCTAGCTTATTGTCTGTGCTTATAAAGGTGGGCAGATCTCTGAATTCATTTGGCATAATAAAAAACATATACTTACTGCCTTCTTCTAAAAATTATACAGATTCATGAGATAATCAAAAGGGAACACAAAGTGATCAATTGAATTGATATGTAAATAAAAGACTGGGCTTGTCAGAGATAACTTTTTATTATTAATAGATATTTTCTTTGTTTACATTTCGAATGATATCCCCTTTCCCAGTATCCCCTCCGAAAAAAAACCCTATTCCCTCCCCCCACTCCCTAAGACAGAACTTCTTGAAGAGTGAACACAGCTCTTTTAGAATTTTTCTAGAAACTTTTCTGACTTTGGTTGGAATACCCATGAGCTATCAAGAGATCTTTTAGATTTTTTTTTCCTAGCAAGTGCTGAGCTGTCTGGAGATCTCTGTAGAGTTATCTTGCGCAGGACACAAGGCTGTCAGCTTGCACCCCACCTCACTGACCTCAAGTCATTCTTTCACCACTCCCAAACACCCCTTCCTCCGAACCCCTCTCCAAGTCGAGGCTGGTCCTTGGCAGTCACACAAACAGTAAGTTAATAGAAGCAGCATGCAGTTGTAATGAGTGGCTACACTTGCAGCATTAGAATTATGCTGAGCATGAAGAAGTCACCAATGTTAGGTTCTAATTCAGGCAAAAAGGCTGTGGGTAGAGTTTTAGTTTTTTGGGGGTTTTTTGTTTTGTTTTGTTTTGTTTAGAGATGGGATTTCTCTGTGTAGCCCTGGCTGTCCTGGAACTCACTCTGTAGACCAGGCTGGCCTTGGAACTCAGAAATCTGCCTGTCTATGCCTCCTAAGTGCTGGGATTAAAGGCATCCACCACTACTGCTTGGCAGTGGGCAGAGTTTTGTTTAAATTTGCCTAAATTAACCATAAGTGCATACATATACAATAAAATTATCAATCAAAAGAAACAACCTTCCTCAAGGACTTCGTCCCTAGAAACTTCTCCTGGCCTCTAGTAGGCAAATACACAGACACACATGAAAACAAAACATCCTTACCCTGAAGATGAAAGTAAATGTTTTTTTAAAAGAAAGAAATTTTTATTTTAAGAAAATGTTATTTATTTTTGAAAGAAACTGCCCTCCAAGAATTGTACAGTTCTCCAATCTCCTGATCCCCATATATACAGAACATTTTTTTCCTAAGGAAATCTACAAGACCAGATAAGTTATCTGAGTACACGCTGTGAATTCAGTGGCAGGGCTGATGATGTCTCTTCTTATCCACTTGTTATAGAAAATTTGAATATTTAATATGTTTTGAACATGAATTTCTTACCTCTGTCTCAAACGTTTCACACCACTTCATCTAGTTCTTGCTAAGCGTTCCTCTCATTTGTGTGCAAATGAGAACTTTCTAGTAAGTTAAAATGTGTACCTAGAGAAAGACTTCACTATGCCATGACTAACATTTGCACCTTCATATCAGCTGTAATTTAAATTAAATTTTCTCTCCAGTTAAACTTCTGGCATTGGAAAAAATAACTTTAATTAAAAAGATTAAAGTTAAATTTTCTGACTTCAGTTTCCTCACCTATAAAACAACTATAATTATAATACCTACACCTTAAGAATGTTATGGGCATAAAGAAAGTTTCATACATATATATACATACATACATACAGATGATAGACATATCATCTGGAATTACTTTGCACCATAAGATTATTTAAATTGACTTGAATTCTTGCTTAAACATTTTGAGAAGTCAAACATCCTCCATAAGAATTCTGCACACTTCTGTGGAGTTGAGTCATAGTTCCCCTCCCAGCACTGCCCTTCTTCCTTCATGAGGGATAAGACAAGGACATGCACATGATTGGGCAGTAGGCTGTGGTGAGATTATCCCCAGAGCAAATACCACAATCTCACAAAGGCAATCCCACCAGCCAATAAGATCTGAGCAATCCCTCAATTGAGACTCCCTTCTCAGGTGACTATTCTAGGCTGTGTCAAATTGACAATTAAAGCTAACTGAGATACTGTTTAAGTAAATTTAGAAACAGATAAGAACAATATGTGTTTAGTGGTACAGACTCATGTAGTAAAAGGTGAGAAGCACATACCAGAAACTAGATATATATCAAAACTATGAGCATGCTTATTTTTCAAGGATAATAGAAATATTACCAATTGAAGAAGAAGGGAAGTATGGCCAGGTACAAAAATGATCCAGCTGTTGTAATATTTTGGTTTTAAAATATATATAAACGGGTCAGGGGCTGCAGCTCTGTGGTAGAATGTTAACTTAGAATGCACAAGAACATAGCAATTGTGTGTGAGTGTATGTGTGTCTATAAAAGAATATTATAAAATGATCATTTTTTAAAAATGTTTTCTTTATTTACATGTAAATTTCTCCTTTCCCAGTTTCCCCTCCAAAAAACAAAGAAACAAAC
>NW_022196900.1:44644087-44663842 GCF_008632895.1 Mastomys coucha | reverse complement strand
GAGGGAGGTGGGAAGGAAGGAAGGAAACTCTCAGGTCTCTTACCTCCCCTTGTTGGGAGTTATGTTAGTGTTCACTATCACCATAAATGCACAGCTTCCCACAATGGCAAATCTGGACCTGACACTGCTTCAGTTTTCTTGAAGCTTTAGTGGATTAGAACGCCACAGGTAAGTTCTGGTGAGCTTATGGCTCCTTGTTATAAACGTAATAAATGTTCATTCAGTTTTAAAGTTTGGTAAATAATGTTGGGACTCAGAGAATACCCCCAATATGGAATTTATCAGTAATCATTGGTCTGTTATAAGAGAAGACAAAGGGCCTTGGACAAGAACTCAGATCAAGCTCCCTGTGACCCTACCTGGCACCTCAACTCCCATGCACAACAAGGGGCCTGCTATAGTTTGAGAACTGCCCCTCATAGGCTCATGGATTTGAGCCCGTGGTCCCAGTTACTGGCACTGTTTGGGAGGCTATGGAACCTTTAGGAGGTAGAGCCTTGCCAGAGGAAGCACATCACAGGGTTTTGAGGGCTTTAGAGCCCCATTCTTTCTTGAGGGTTCTTTTAGCTTCCTGTGTGTAAATGAGACGTGACCAGCCAGCTTCCTGTTCTGTTACCAATGTTCTGACTGTTGTCTGGTGCTCTGCTACAACAGACGCTATCCCTCCTGAATCAGTCAAAATAAACCCCTTTCTCCTCTAAGCTGCTTCTGATCATGGTATTTTATCACAGACTAACACAGGGCCCTTCCACCAAGTTGCCTTGTCTACCTGACCTGGAAGCCAACTGCCTTCAGTTTGGTTTACTGAAATTTCATTAACCAGAGAAAGCCAAACTCAGCTCATGAAGGAAGATTAAACTCTGACCACACACCTATGTAGACCTTGTCATACCCCAGGGTCTTTCATTTTGACCCCACTCCATATTCCAAAGAGTCTCATTTAAAAACCATTGCCCATTCTGTGGGTCACTTTGTCTCAGCTCACTGAATGTTCTCCAAGCCCTAAAGTATCCCCAAATAATTTACTATTACCCTAAAATTGTATAAAGCCTTCATTCTCTCTCCTACAGAAAGGATGAATAAATTCTTAAATCAGGTTGAGCTAAGGGGTGACTATATTGTGAGATTGCTGCTATTCATATAATACAATTGTGTTTCCTCTTTAATTAATATGTCTTTAACAGTTTATTCCAGCAAACCTTCAAAGTTCAAGGGTTGATGCTGCCTTCATATTATAACACAAAGTATAAAAGGAGAAAACAAATATAGATTCACATTCTCTCACCTAGCAATAAACCACTAATATCCGTCTGTATATAGAGGAACAATTTTTGAACAAAATTGGAATTATACTGTATGATGTTTTTTAACTTAAAAATATGTCATAAGTGCATCCCTATGACCTTGCCTGTTAATGATTATTAACTCTACATAGTGTTATAAACTTCTATTGTATGGTCTGTTTACAATTCTTGTCAAACATTTGAATCCTTCCATTTTATCTACTGTGAATGATGTCTTATAAATATTTTCATACACACATTTATAAATCCTAGATTATTTCCAAAGGACAAACTCTTCAAGTAAAAATTATTGGGTAAACATAATGATCATCTTTAAAGCTAATAATTTATCTTTCTCAAACACCTCACAGGAAAGTTGCATACGTCTTCAGTCTCAAAAGAGTATTATTTGTACAATATAATTATATGAAATGTCCTTAGTTGGTAAATGCATGGAGACAGAAGTGGAGACCTTGAAAACTCTGGAGTTGGAGGGAATTGAGAGAGTGGCTTTTAATGGGTACAGAGATATTTCGAAGTGGTAAAGATAGCCTAAAGAAATGGCTGCACAATAGTGTTTTAAAACTATTAATTTTATACTTTTAAGGTGTCAATTTTAAAAGCTTGCTTAACTTATACCCTGATATACTAGTTAAAACTATAGCTAAGGATATACACAAACTATCATATGTATTACAAATGTATTTTTGTGTTTGCCTTAGTTTTTGGCTTTGTTTATATTTTTATTTTTATATTTATATTTGCTTATATAGAATAATTTAAGTATCCATGTGGCAATGTTTCAATCTGTTTATTTTTCTTTCCATGCTACAAAGACCCTTTTACCATTACCATCAGATAAATTCATCTATATACTTTTAAAATTAATATAGATAATATAATTTTGATCACAAATTCCTGCCTTTTTCCCCTAACTCCTTCCAGATTCACCCTGATTCCTCCAAGCCCCTCTCTCCAATAAAGCCAATTTGTGCTAACCCATATACTCATGAGTAGGAGGCAATCCACTGGAGCATGGAAGACTTCTCAGTGATCACATTCTTAGAGAAGACTGACTCCCCCCTGAGCAGCTATTTGCTGTCAATAGCCCTCAGTTAGACGTGGTGGCTTGAGCCCTCCAGCTTCCATGCTGGGGTGTATACTTGCTTGATCTTGTGCAGGTTATATGTACACAGCTAAGCACAGCTGGTGAGCTTGTGCACACAGCGGTCCTGTCATATTCATAAGACACTGTTTTACCCTGCTCATTCCTGACCTCTGTCTCTAATAATCTTGCTGCCCCTCTTCCACAAAAGCCCCTGAGCCTTGGGGGAAGGGATGGGATACAGAAGTTTCACATATGGCTAAGCACTCTATAGGCATGTTTAGTATTTATATCTAAACAATCATATAGATGTTTTAGGTTGGAATTTCTTTATGTTTAACTAATTTCATTCGGAATATGTTTCCTAAGTGTGATAATTAGTTTGAAGACATTTTTGGGATGCTATTTTAAATCTGTTTTCTTTTTTCATTATTGAAGGGGAAAATAAGGATCTATAGTCTTGGTATCTCAAATCTAACTTTATTCTGATTCTGTGATTTATATTCAGGCTGGAATAGGACTTAGCTTCTCTGATAAATCAGAAACCACTTTCCCCTCTCTTCCACCCCTCCCTCCATCCGCAAGGCATCCTTCCCAATTATACTTGGCAAATTATATCTTTGGATATGTTACTTGTTGAGTTGACTTCAGAGCTATAATCTGGAAGTTTGTCTAATTGGACTGATTAGTTTTGGTCTTGTGGTCATGAAAGAACCCAGCATAGTCTGAAATATCAGATACATTCACCGGCCAAAGCAGGGAGGTGTTGATGGCTTCTCTTTCATGTAAATCCAAATGGCTGGGGCATGTTTGGCTCATATTCTTTTGATTTTTTTATTTAATTTTTTACAAACTGTAGGAAGAAAACTGCTGCCAATGTTATGGTTCGAAAAACTTGCTTTTTTCTCCAAAGGCACAGAAAATGTAATGTAATGAGTGGGCTCAGACAATGAAGTGACGGAGACAGAGTAGATGAAGCTAAGGCAGCATGTCCCTTCCTGCCATTTTATGGGAAGTCAGAAATAGCACAGAATAATAAAGAAAATCTGCTTACTATTCTTCAGCCTCAGCCTCTAAGGTTCCCATGTTGCTTCTTTACTTTTCTTTATAGTGTCCAGTCTGAGAAACACCACCTAAGTTAAGGTGCATCTTCTGTATCCCAGAGAACTCAAACTTCATAATATATAAAATCATACTGATCAACCTTCCCTTCTCGCCATCCTTTTTCTTTACTGGGGCATTTGACATTGTGGATGGGGGTATTATAGTACATGGCAAACGTCTTCGCTTGAGGACAGCATTGTCTTATTTTCCAAGTTATAGTGTGGTTCACCACTCAGCTCAAATTTCCAAAGTGACTAGCTGTGTCTTGGTTACAAGTCAAATAGCCACGCTGGGTTCTCCTAGTAAGCAGAACTCACCCTTGTTGATTATTTTCTTGTAGAGGAGCCATGTGTGCAAGTAAGGAATCAAGAGATCAGGGAGAGACAAGGCTTGTTCTTATAAGGATTAAGTCAGTCTTGGGAAAAGTACATAGACTTTGTGCCAGAATATTGACCCCATGACTTAATCATCTAATAGGATCTAACACTTGGGACTAAGTTTTCAATACATGGGAGTTTCCAATGCCTTTGGGAGACAGATCAGATCCCAAACAGCAGCAACCAGCTTCACACAGGTGCAAACCTAAATAAAGAAATAAATCTCACAATGGATCCCTAACAGGAACTTTTTTCTTCCCAAGACAGGCTCCTTTACTGACTCCCTTGTAAGCATCCTGCAGTATAAACATACAGATAGTTCCTCCTTAGATCACCCTTGACAAATGGAGACAAGAGTCAATGGGTCAACATTCCTCCCCCTTGCTGGCCTTGAGTCCAACCCTAATGCCACACAGAACCTTACAAGGACTGTCCTAGTTACTTTTCTGTTGTTGTGATAAAACACATGGACACAAATCAACTTGCAGGAGAAAGAGTTTATTTTGGTACACAATCCCATCATGGTGGGAATTCACAGCAGCAAGAGCTTAAGGAAGATGGTCACATGATCCCCACAGTCAGGAAGCAAAGAATGGTGAATGCTAGGGCTCAACTTGCTTTCTCCATTTTATACCATCTAAGATCGCATCCCAGGGGTGCCCACAGTGGACAGGTCTTCCTACGTCTATTATTCTAATCAAGATAATTCCCCATAAGCATGCCCAGAGGCCCACCCCCACCCCAAGGTGATTCTACATCTCATCAAGTTGACAATTGAGATTACCTAGCACAAGAACCCAGAGCAAGAACAGTAGCTATCCTTACGGAGAAACCTGTCAATCATAAGTTCATTGTTTGGCTCTCCTCCTCAACTCTTTCCTAGCTTCACTCTCTTCTAATTTCTACTCCTTGGAATGAAATTTCCAGAAAAATCTCATAGTGCAAACCTTTGTCTCAAGTTGCTTTGGAGAGAAACCAGGTTGAGACCTACAACTCTAAAGTCAAGTCATATTTAACCTCATTAACTCTCATGCTGGACTTCTTCTCTCTAAATGAGACAGCTGAGCTAGTTTTTGGGTCAAGAGTGGATTTTTACTGGTATTTTTAGTATGCACCCTTTGTTATATAAATCTAAGTAGCCACATGCTACTAGGAAAAGCCTAAGAGTCCTTACCTGAGCTTAGGTTTTCTTGGTAGTATCATCCATCTCAGATTTTGTTTTGATTTTGGGGGGATAAAGAGATAGCCCAATCAGTTAAGTGCTTGCTCTAAGAGCACAAGAATCTATGTTGGCATCTCCAGAGCCCATGGTAAGCTGGGTACAGTAGCTCTCATCTAGAGTCCTAGCACTCCCACTCCAAGATGGCACATGGAAACACAAGGATTCCCCAGACATCAGAAGGCCAGTTAGCCTGGAATACGTCATGGAAAAACAACACAGACCCTGTCTCAACAAGGTGGAAGATGAGGATTACATACACACACATGTGCCATACAAACACAATAGGCACATACATATGTACATATCCAGAATCATCCTTGTCAGTATGTCTTGTCTGATATGGATAGTTTTTTGTTTTTTTATCTTTGGACTGATAACTTTTGTTTGTTTGCTTGGGTTACAGATGCGATGGAGGGAGACATGTTTTTGTGCTTGCTTGTATGTCTTGAGATTCTGCTGTTCCCACACTGTTGCTGCTCCTGAAGCTGGGGTCCTAGTGAGTGTCAGAGAGATAAAGTTTGAAGAGGAAAGATAAGCAGGAAAAGCTGAGGAACCTTTCAGTAGGGCTTTATGGAAGGTAAGATCCAAGATTGTGGTGGGTTGATGACAAATGATGGTAGAAAGTAGGAGAATCTGTTTCTCTCCCCTTTGTCCTTCCCAACCTCCACATTTACCTAAAGGAATTCTGGCACCCCCAAAGAAGTGGCTTTGGCAGCATGAGAGAAACTCAAGCTTGACTCTGACATCACTCATTCTTGAAGATCCTGCTCATGTAGGCAGTGTGTTTTTGTGGGTAATACCGAGCCTGTAAGGAGGACAAGCCGCTGAGAGATAATGACACTCGAAGTGGGCAGGGTGGTTTGTTTACCCACATGGAGCATTTTTCTGAGCCTTCTGGACTTTACCAAAGCAACCTTAGTTGTACAGTCACATCTCCCTTCTTTTGACTTTTCTTATTTCTATATCTGGTAATGTGTTGCTACTAGACACTGCTATTGTGACCATGGATGAGTCCACCCCATGAAACCCAACATTATTTCACTGTGTGTATTACTCACAATTATTTTCCCTTGCCTCAGAGCTTCCTTATTTATACTATGGCTTTAGAAGCCATGTAACCCTTGCAGGACCTATGCAAGTGCCACCAGGAAGTGTAAGAGAGTTTTTTATTCCACAGTACAAACCTTTGTCTTATTTGAGATGGAGCCAGGGAATTAACCTCATTCCACTTCTTTCTATTGGGTTCCCCTTGAGAACTTGTTATTTATATGGACTCCTAGAAGACTGAGCAACTTCACCCTTCATGCCAGAGTGTTTTGAAATCTCATTAGCACACCTTTATTCTGGCCTTCACCTTTGCTGCCCACCCTACCTTGCTTCCTAGCACTTCTGTTATCTAGAACTGTAGTCCCTAGCAAACAAAGCTCAAAGTTTTTTGCCTCAAGCCCTGCTTTCTGAGGAACAAAGAACAAGATAGGGTGGTTGGGCAATGAGCCAATGGGGCTGGATCCAATTTAGGATATTAAAATGCAATGCTCTCTGATTTTATAGATCTCAGCCTGGAAAGTCAGGTTGTGTGTCTATGAGAACAGAACATAGAGCCTAAATCGTCTTAAGTACAAACCTTCTATTTATTTTTATTCCTACTAAACAGACCCACTCCAACCACTCCATGGTACTATGTCTATCTGCTTTATTTCCACCTCAGTTTATCTAAAACTAACCTCATAATTGGGACATCCTAAACTACTCCTAACTAGTAAAATCATTCATATTCCATGTTTCCCATATCAGTTTTTACTCTTATCTACCAGGCCAGAAAAATCATCCAAGCTAGCTTTAACTCCTCCTTCTCTAGTCATGTTATACTGGTTTCTGCTTCCTCCATCTCTAGTCATTTGGTCCCTTTCCTTTGTCCTGACTGCCACTATTCTGACTGATGCTTTTGCTTTCACCTTCTGTTTGTGGGGGGTTCCTAAAATGTTTCCCTTGTTCCACTCTTTTTCCTTTCAACTCCATCTTGTCACAGTAACCATGGATTACTATCACAGTAAGTACCAAGTGCTGACCTGACAGGAATCTAGAATTAGTTGGCAGACAAATCTCTGGGCGTTTCAAAGTCTGTAAGTGTGTTTCTAGATTGAATTGATTGAGGAGGAAGACACACCCAAGTACAATACAAATCCATCAATGTATTCTTTATTCATCCCTAGCCCTAAGGTTTTAAGACTATAACCAGATATCCTTAAAGCCATAAAGAATCATACTAATAACTACATACAAACAAAACCCCATAATACATGTATGTCTGTGGATAAATATATCTATATAATTTAAACAAAACCATCTGGGCTGACAATGCTCCCAAGAGGAGCCAACAACCATATGACAAAACCCCAACAGCAAACATGAAGACACCTCTTTTGAGTTGTTGGTCAGGGTTATCCAAGGGACTGAAAACAGACAACCATTTCTAATGTCCTTGGTCGCCCTCCAGAGGTAGAAGTCTGAAGATACAGGCACTTCACACGCAGGGCCCAGAGGTCCCTGAGTTAGAACTGACCTGAAGTCTTCCCTGGGCACTAGCTTTCATGATACCAAAACACATCATGCAAGCTTCCAGAGGAGGGAAGCAACCAGCAATCCTAGCCAGCTATGATGCCTATCAACTACAGAAATCAGCATGGCAGGACAACTGTAAGGTGTAGTAGTGGCACAAATACTTTGGTAGTAACCAATGGTTCTCTAATTGGACTTAAAACATGATCAGCAAGAGGAAAATCATGCCAAATATTTGAAACATAGCCTAACTACTCAGGGCTAATGAAGTCATAAATCTTGGAGAAGAACCTACAACTACCTTTGCTAGACCAGTATGATCTCTAATAATACTCTAAATATCTTTATACACACAGATAAGTATAGTCTTCACCCCTCGTCATAGAAACTGCTCATTGAAATTATGATTATTATTAATAACAATGACTGCTATTCTTTGGGGAATTACTTTATACCAGAAACTGGATTAGGGGTCTTTGATAAGTTTATGATTTTCACACTTACTTTTTGAAGATTCTATAAAACTATTCTCATCCTGAACATATTCCACAAGTGGACTCTACACTTTGGGGCTATGAAATCAAGACTCATCCCACAAAGCACAGTATCTCTTAGTGTTAGAAAACTTGAATCTAGGACAACTTGATATTAAGACACAGTGATATTTTGAGACTAAGCATAAATATTTCAATAAAAAGGAAACACTGTTTGCTTGACATTTATAAAATGTTCATTTCATGCTTCTAAAAAACTTTCCTTGGTCCTTGATCCCTTTTCTAGAGGTTACATGCCCCTGCTTGGCATACCTAAGAGGAAGAAGATACAAGAAAAGTAAATGGCTTTCTGTTTTCTTATATTCCTACAACACATTTCAAGGCTGAAATTTAGGAATTCTTTTCCCTCTCACCAGCCATGTGGACAACTCTTTCCATATAACACTGTTCTCTGTACATCAACAGCATTCATGGCATGAGTTCTCACTCAGGCTGGTTTTGAACTAACTCTGTAGCCCAAGCAGGCCTTAAATTTGACATATGTTTGCCTCTGCCTCCTAAGTAACTGGGATTAGATTTATGCCCCTAGGCATGGATAGTGTGTGTGTGTGTGTGTGTGTGTGTGTGTGTGAGAGAGAGAGAGAGAGAGAGAGAGAGAGAGAGAGAGAGAGAGAGAGAGAGATGCTGAGAGATTGAATGCACAATTATGTTTAAAGAGAACAGCTCATAGAAGACAATTAACTATGCCTACAGACATACTTTGCCAGGGGATTCCAATGCTTTTTATTGCCTAACACCTCCTCCTCTCCTTCTGGCCAGCTTCATGTTAGATTTTTATGGTTAAACAGTTCCACATCCATTTGTCTTTCTTGGGCCTCCAGTGGCTGATCATCACTCCCATGGTGACCTCAGTAGGCGTTGTCATTGGATGTTTCCCTTGAGTCTTCTTTGCTCCTTCCTCTGTTTATTAATAGAGTTAACAAGAGAGCTTCAGTCTCCAAGAAACCAGATGAGACAAATAATATCCCATGGTCCAAATGAAGACATTTTTACCAGAGAAGAATGAAGTGCAGCAATCTCAACTGACCAAAGACTTGGCAGCATGTTTTATGGATCTCATCATGCACCAGGCAGACAACTGGCAGCCAATGAAACCCAAGTGAAAATTCCAATCATTGCCTCATTTTTACCTAACTCTAGATTTTTTGCTCTGTATTACTTTTATTGTATGTTTGAAAATGTGGTACAGATTTAAATGTTTCCAAATAACATGTGAGGTTTCTGTTAACTTGCTATTCTTTTGAGAGCCTTTCCCCTATTCTCGGTTCAGTTTTTTGAACTGGAGTCTCACACTGTAGCCTATGCTGTCCTGGTGTAGCCCATGCAGATCTTGACAATCCTTCTGCCTTAGCCTCCAAAGCACTAGATTACAGGTGTGAACTTAGCTCCTTTGTATAAATTTAGAGATGGTCAGTAAACTCTATTCCCAAACTTTCCTGGTGCTGGCTTGTTCTTAATCTAGTAGGTTTTTGTGGTGGTGGTGGTGGTGGTTGTTGCTGCTGGTGGTGGTGCTACTGTGTAAGAGAACAACATCTTTCAAGAGGAATCTACCACGGTTTTCATTCTATTCCAGAGAAACAAGATCAGGAAAGCCATTAAGATATAGAGGTGTTCACCCACTACACACCATTGAGAATGAACTATTCCTGGCTGTAGGGCATTCTGCCAGGCTCATACCTCAGCTTTAACCGCTGTATAATAGGTAGAGTTGCAGAATAAAAGCCACCAGAAGTGAGTAGATCAGCAAATCAGTGTACATAAGAATGAACATAAAGCCACCCCAGGACAGAACAGTCTACAAAGAGAATGTAGCAGTCAGAGCACAGAGAATGGTAGGGAAAAGTTAATAATCCAATACCGAGACAAGTTATTTTTAAACAGATGACAGTGCAGTATGACTCTGTAGTAAATCTTACTTTACTTGGTACTCTCAGGTGTGATTCCTTCCCTTTACAGAATGTTTAATACTATTTAGTTATAAACACGTTGTTTTTCAAGACCTTGCACAACTCAGATTTATGTTTCCTTTACCAAGGCCAACTCACCTCTAACAAATTTTTTTTTAATTAAGATTAAACTATTGTTTTATAAAGCTTATTTTGAAATACATATATAATATAAGCACACACACACACACACACATATATATTATTCACACACACATAAATTATTCTCCATGAGGGAGGGGGCGGGTAATGTTTTCCCCAGAAGTCATAGACCACCTAAGAAAAGCCTCAGTGCCAGGCAAGGAACCTCTCCCTTTAAATTGGTTGGAGGGCGAAAGAGCCCTCCAACTGATATAGACTGTTGGAAATATTCCTGGTTGCCTGCCAGAAAATGAAGACAAGACCTTTTAAATAAAAACACAACATACTTCAGTCACAGGACTTGAAGAACCCAAACTAGAACTCACTGGGGAAGCTTCTCTCTAAACACTAATTCTCTTAGTGTGGTGCAAATTGCCAAAGGAGGAAAGTTGTCAATACCCTAACCTGCTGTCAAGCCTATGAATCACAGCAATGGTTGGCTGGGAGGATATTGTCAATGGTACAATATTGGTACTTACATCTTGGGGTAAACCAACAGGTGTCTAATTGGACCTAGGGCTTGCTTTATAGGAGGTATTATTTTTATTAAATCAGTTTATCTATTTACATTCCAAATGTTGCTCCCCTTTCTGGCCCTCCCTCTCGAGATCTTTACCCCCTCCTCTCCTTCCTTTTGCTTCTGACAGGGTGTTCCCCTCCCCATCCCCACCTCACCCCGCCAGCCTCCCCCTTCCCTTAATTTATACCTTGTAAACCCAGTTAAGTATTGATTGGGTTGTATTGTAAACTCAGCCAAGTATCTATGGCCTGAGATGTTATACATTCTAGAGGAGAACCTACCACTATCATGTTGCTAAATTAATATAGTTCCAACTGCCTTTAAATACTTATCCTTCTCTGTCTCTGTCTCTGTCTCTGTCTCTGTCTCTGTCTCTCTCTCTCTCTCTCTCTCTCACACACACACACACACACACACACACGCACACACATACACAAAGCAGTTTCATTACATAGAAGATGGAGAGACTAGTAGAGAAATCTACAGCTGGGAAAATACAGAGATCAAGTAGCCACAGGTGCCCATCCCTAATTGGTTCATCTATAATACCATCCCTATTCCTAAGGCTCAGGAAACTGTGGAGAAGAGATGTAAAGACTGTACAAACCAGAGGACAAGAATGACTGTTCTGAGATAGTTTCTTCACAAAATGGTCAGGAATGTTGTACTCATAAACTCTTAAGGATGTGGCTTCATGAAAAAAGACCTACAAAGACCAGCTGACATGCTTACATTGTTTGCGAATACATTTCACAAGGCCCACTTCCAGATGCAGAGCCACAGGCCATCAAGGGTTACTGAGGGAGGGAAACTCATAATTTTCTCTAGAGGCAGGGCCCCTCCTAGTTTTCCCAATCCTAGGTGGTCTGTCACAACACAGGTATATAAGGGCTACACAGATTAGACTCAGATTAGTTGAATGTGTATGCAACAATAATAATTATAGAAGCGGTTATGAATTCAAGAGAAGGGGGCATGAAAAGTTGGATAGAGAGAAAGTGAGATGAAAATTAACTAAGAGTAGTGTACTTATAGATGAATTCTTGCTGTCCTGGAACTCTGTAGACCAGGCTGGCCTCGAACTCAGAAATCCACCTGCCTCTGCCTCCTAAGTGCTGGGATTAAAGGCGTGTGCCACCATTGCCCAGCAATGAAATTCTTAAAACCACAAATTTACTAAAAGAGCTAGGAGAGCTCCATTCTTTATACATGTCACACCATGCCTGTTCCTCTGTTTCTGGTGCCATATTAACTGACTCTTTCCATCTGGGACTTCCAGGACCCAGAACAGTTACCTGCAACCTGGGACTCATAAATAAAAGATGATCATCTATGCCTGAACTGGTATTCTTTTCTGATGCTATCTATATTAAAAGTATAAGTGGTGATTGGAAGCAGATATGAAATAAAGAGGGGGAAAACATGATAACTCATCTCTGCATCCCCTGCACAGCACAGAATGGGGGCGCTGACCCCTTCTGCATTTGGTGACCTGCCTCTATAAAATGCCAGGAGACCTGGGAATGCCCGGAGTTCTCAGTGCTTTCCTTAGACCTTAGGAAAAATAGGAGTGCAAATGGAGACTCTACTGCAAATATAGAAGCAGCCAAACATATTAACAATAAAATTCTCAAATATTTTGCCGACCTCTTTTTTTAAGGGGTTATTTTCACACTCCTCTCTTCTACCCTCTGATATTTTTGCAAACTCTAAGTTACACCTTGTTATATAAATATGGCCTGCCAAGTTTAATTGCTATGTGTAGTTTTTGCTAAATCACAAAATAAGGGTACATATGAAGCTGCTTATAGAAAAAATTGTGAAGTATTTAAGTGATGGGAACACAATGTTATGATTGGCAGGGATATACATTTATTCTACCTAAAATTGAGGAGGCTACATAAACAAAGTCGAGTTTCCATACACAAATGACCTTTTCCTCAAACACTCTGTAAGTAACCCCAAAAATGAAAAGAATAACTGTGAAAAGTGATCCCCGTGAGACAACGCATGTCACTGACATCAAATGACATGTGAAGGCTTTTATTGTGAGAGACCACAGAAGAACATCATCCCACAAGATTCTTATCTGGATTCTGTTCTCCATTTACCACCTCATCATCTCTACCAAAACGTCTTAACAGAGAATAAAGCACTGGAGTAAGGAGATTTGTAGGAATGGCTATTATCACTTTTTAAGTGCTGCCTCCTCTCTCTCTCTCTCTCTCTCTCTCTCTCTCTCTCTCTCTCTCTCTCTCTCTCTCTCTCTCTTGCTCAAAGGAAGAGGAGGAAGAGGAAGAGGAGGAGGAAAAGGAGGAGGGAGGGAAATTTGCTTTCTTCAGACTGAAAAGTAAACTCTGGCAAGTGGTCTAATAACTACCATGCCGGAATGCATGAGTGGTGCATTCCTTGACTTTCAGGCAATACTTGTCTTCAATGGAGAGTCACCAAATGCTCATTAAGAGCAGTATCAACACTTACAGTTGAGTCTTTTTAGGGCAAATCCTGAGCTCCACTCACCACTGGGCTGGCACAAGCCTCAATATAAGGAGCATATATCTGGACATATAGTAATATAATATAACATAATATATAATTAATATAATATAATAATAACATAGGTAACACACACATTTATACTTTCACCTATAGAACACTTAGCTGTCTTGCTATCTTCTAATGCCTAGATTGATCCTATTATGTTGAGCTTTGCACATTCCTTTAGGCCACCACTTCCAAGTACTAGTTCTGTCAAATATCTCTTGGTCACTGAAAAACCACCATTGCTTTTCTGTATTAGTCAAGAAAATAATTCTGCACTTTTGCCTTAAAGAGTTGCTCCTCCATAGGGTCAATTAAGCATGTATCTCTTCCAAAAGTGAGCCCTCCATTAACAAGATGCCTTTAGCTGAACAATTGGGAGTATCATTCTTAGAACTAATTTCCTAGTTTTGGATTAAGTAGGTAGTGCTATAGTCACATACTTTGTGGCCTCTCATCCCTAAGAAGGCAGGTGCATAGTAACTCACTGTGGGATTAGAGCAGCTAATAGGATATAAGTTAAGACTTGAAGCCATATGTGGTGGTACACACTTGTAATTGAAACACTCAGGAGGCTGAGACAGGAGAATTACTGCAGAGCCTAGGCCAGCTTGGGCTACATAATGAGTGTTAGAGTAAGCTGGGGCTACAGAGTGGGACAAAGTAAGCTAGGGTAAGAAAAACATCTCAAAGTCACTTCAATTTGCATTTTCCTGATGGCTAATTATGTTGAGTATTTTTTCTTTTGAGAATTCTCTGTTCAGATCTATAGAACATTTTATTGGATTTTTTAAATGTTTTTTTTTGAGCTCTTTGTAGTATTATAGATATTAATTCTCTGTCAAACAATAAAAAAATTAAGTCTTTAAGAAATTTTACCTGGTCTACAGAGTGAGTTCCAGGACAGCCAGGGCTATACAGAAAAACCCTGTCTCGAAAAAAAACCAAAAAAAAAAAAAAAAAAATTTTTTAATGTTTTAGAACTATGTGCCATATGGTCTTGGTAGCTAGTCAGCAATGTTGTAGGGTTCATTTCCAAATTGATGACAGAGAGAACTTTATGTTGCTTTGCAACTATTGCTACCTAGGTAAGTCAGCCCCCCCCCGTGTGTGTGTGTTTGGGTGTGTGTGTGTGTGTGTGTGTGTGTGTATGTATGTGTGTTATATGTTATGACAGGCTCTGCTTGTGTGTGAAGGCTAGAGGTTCATTTTAGGCATCTGACTCTACTCCACATTATTACTTTTTTCAAGACAATATCCACCAGTGAAACTGCAGCTTGTTGACTTGGCTATACTAGCTGGCCAATTAGGGTGTTGGAACTACCTTCATTGTAACTTGATCTGAAATTTTTTATTATCCTATTCATGGTATGTAGTGGTGGATTTCATAAAGGATTTCATTCACAGATAGCATATGGACCCAAGCCTTCAACTTTCTCTCCCCTCTCTTTAGTCTCCTTCCTTTCCCAAAGCATTCCTACTGTGAGAATTTTCTCCCTTGGGCTACTAAGCCATGTCTAACTCTTCCTCATAAGGTTTCGGTAACAAACCAAGGTTTGGTTCACTCTGGGGAAACCAATGAGTTTATTAGGCTTACTTTAGAGAACATGAATGAAGGGTTGGGAGCATGTGTGACCCAAAGGCAGCCTCATGGGAAGGTCTTTGCCCAGTAAGGGTGATGATGCTGAAGATTCAGTTCTCTTCCTTCTGGTTTTCCCCAGCCTATATATTATAGCCTTTCCTTGAGGTCCTGAGGGCCTGGGTAGTTAGGGCAAAATTGCATGCAGCTGGTTGGGAGGAATGGCTGTGTAACCAGGTAAGGGTTCAAAGACTCCTACCTTGTCTTCTATGAGAGGATGTCAACCATCAATGAGCTCAGCTGTGATAACCTTGTGCATGTAGCATGTCTTATAAAGATGATGAGGAAGATAATGCACAATAGTTTCTTCTAATATATGTGTATGTGTATTTATATGTATAATTTATGATCCACATACAAAATAAGACATGCAGTAATTTGTTTTTCTGACTCTGATTTATTTCTATTAATATGGTAATACGGCTTTTACCCACTTTTCTATAAAACAACGTAATTTTGCTCTTTATGACATATTAAGACCCCATTGTGTTTATACATGCATGTACACTCACAAACATGTCACATTTTCTTCATCTGTTGATGAACATATAAGTTGATTCCATATCTACTGTGGATAATACAGTAATAAATGTGGATGTGCAGGGATTATCTCTGTAGTATACTGACTCAGGTTCCTTGGGGTATATTCCCAGGAGTGTTATAGCTAGTCATCTGGAGGATATATTTTTAATTATTTAAAGACTCCATACTGATTTTCATGGGGCCTAATGTAATTTATAGTACCACCGGTTCCCCCCACACCAACACAAGCATAAAATCATGTTTAAAAGCCTGATAGCAAAAATACTTGATTAAGCCAAATATCCTGTACCCAAAATGATTCACACCTTCTGGGATTTCTTCAGGTCCTGGATGGATCTTGTTCAGAACACACTTCCTTCAGATGGACATGCCTACGTGCTCTTTCTATGGTATGTGCATGTGGTTCTGACGGAGCCTTCAAAGGGTCAGCCCCTGCTCCATGTCATCAAAGTCCACCATAGAACCATGCCTTCTGAAGCCCTCTTCTTACAGCTGCCCACGCTGATACCACACTTGGGACAGAAGGCAAAAGGTGTCCGTCGGTTAGTTTTTCTGTCAACTTTACTCAACTAAAAGTCACCTGGGAGGAAAGAGTTTCGGCAGGAGGATTACTCAGATCAGACTGGCCAACAGCTACATCTATGGGGCAATTTTCTTGTTTGTTGATTGATGTGGGAAGGCCCAGCCCCCTGTGGGTGGGGCTTCGCTTGAGCCTGTGGTTCAGGGTTAAATGAGAAAGTTGGCTGACCATGAGCCAGAGGGAAGCAAGCCAGAAGCAGCCTTCCTCCGTGATTCTCGCTCCTGTTCCTGCCTTGTCTCCTGGCAATGATGGATGATAACCTGGAATTGTAAGCTGAAATAAACCCTTTCCTCCCCAAGCTGTTCTTGGTCAGAATGTTTTACTGCAGCAGCAGAAAACAAACTAGAACGAGGTGCTCTAAGTCCTTTCCTTTGGCTGAACCAAGACCGTTTGCCTTTGTTGGGTTGTTTCACATCAAGTTTCTCATTTGGGTCCCTTTAAAGAGATCAGAGTATGAAGAAAATCCCACATCTGTGAACTGTTTAAGTAATTTCTTTGTTTTTGCCTTTGTTTTTTTCCCTACACGATTAGGCCCTCCAGACTACACAAACCTATCTTAACTGAAAACTCTGATTATTCTGGTTTTTTTTTTTATTTTAATTGATTATTTTTGAGCCATGTGTTGAGACTTTTAACCAATAGTTTCTAATCTTAAGCTCATTTGCTTATACAAGAAACATCTATTCAATCCTTACTATATTCTAGGCACTGTCGTACACACTGGTAATAGAATGATAAACCATGCAGACACAGCCTGT
This sequence comes from Mastomys coucha, assembly GCF_008632895.1. Lineage (NCBI taxonomy): Eukaryota > Metazoa > Chordata > Mammalia > Rodentia > Muridae > Mastomys > Mastomys coucha. The sequence continues at coordinate 44,646,970 of NW_022196900.1, read as the reverse complement.
CTCTCTGGAGGTTTGCTTTTTCCGAACATGAGAATGAGGTAAATGAGAAACGTAAGCGATTACAGCGCGTTCTCTTGACACGGACACAGCTACCTCTCAGTGCAAATGATGAAATCTAAGGGCTTTTTCTCAGCACACACAGGAGCCTTTTCTTTTTTAGGATTCTGTACTTAGTGTAGACTGACCACGGAATTTCCTAGCGTGGCATATGGAAACCAGTATGTCAAGAGCTCTATGGTTGGAGCTGTTGTTAAAAGCTCTAAATCAAGGACCGATCTTGGAAAAAGCCCAAGTTCTGGTTGAAGTTTCCTAACTTAATTTTGGTGGTTAGGGTTTGGATTTTCTGACCCAGTATTTGATATAAAAGCAAACACAGGATGCATTTGCGTATCCATGAGATCAAGTGTTACACACAAGCACAGTAGGGATGATTTTCAATATTGGATTATATGCTGAAAAAGAAGCATCGTAGCAGGAAGATAAATGTTCTAAGCGTTATTTATGAATACAAAATCGATATTATAAAAAGGCCGTGCTCCATTGTGCACAGAGACAAATGACGAATTCCTTCCACCGTGAGGTGTGAGTGCTGCATAGCAGGCCCTTCTAAAGCAAAAGTTCTGCCTTATATAATTGAAACTTGATCACATTTTTCCTCCAAGGCACTTTACCTACTTACAGATGTCCTCCGAAGCAATAATATTTGTATTAGTTGGGCTACACCACGGTTTTCAAGTGAACTTTCTTTTTGATTTGGGAGTTGCCCATGTTGACTTTTCTGAAAGACTCCCTAGTTTAAAGGTTAAAGAGTCAAACAATAATAAGGAAAAATAAAAATATCAGATGGTTTTTTGTGTGTTATTTTAATTATTCTTGCTTGAATCCAGTGACATTGTAAGATAATATTTACCAACTTGTCTTCCCAAGCGTTAATGATGTAATGACAACAGCTGGTATTGATTGAATGTTAACTCTGGGCCTGCCTCTGTGCTGGGAGCTTCCCGGGCCCTGGCACGTGTTATCCTAACATGGTCTAACAGGGAAAACCATGCAATCCCCATTCTACAGATGAGTAGACAAAGACAGAAATATTTAAGGAGTCTCTAAGAATAAAAGAAGCAAAGATTAAAGCCGTATCTTAAAGCCAGGCAGTCCAAAATCACAGTCTCGCCTCGCCCTTTATTCCACTAAAGGGTGGAAGGAAGAAAAGAGTTCAAAGGCTATGTGTTCTGCTTCATAAATTAACCCAAGTAAACCAACATCAGAAATACCACCTGGTAAGGAAATTTAGCATGGCCAGCATCCTGTGAGAGTCCCATCTTTGTGCCCTGCCTGACATGTGTTACTTCTACTTCCCCATCAGGTAACTATTATCCTGACTCCTACCTGGAATCCTAGGCTGGGAACTACTCATTTACCTCCCTATACACCTTGTGATAAATGAAACCATACAACACGTTCTCTTTGGGATCCGCATTCTTTCATCAACTTAATGATGTCTTCTGTTGACTCCTGTTAATAGTCAACCATACTGTGGTACAATTATTTTATTTATGGTAACAAATAGTTTACAATTTCTATTTTAATATAGGATTGCACTATAACCTATTTATTCATCCTGTTGTTGAGAAAAATTTGAGTACTTCCCAGGTTAGAATGCCATGCTTCTACTTTGAAGAGCATGCTCATGTCTTTTGTAATCTCATACAAAGCAGTAATTTTTGAAATGTTTGTAGCAGTTTACACTTCCCTTACATGAGACTTAATGTTATTCCGCATCTTTGCCAGCACTTGCTATTGATTGCCTTTTTGTTTTGGCCTGCCCTGGATATGTTTGTACAATGTTGTACTGTGGTTTTCAACTACATTTCACTGACAATAGCATGTGTGTTGGTATGTCCTGGATATAACTCTCTGGTCCCTTCCTCCTATGCCTTTCCTTTTCATGCTTTCAATAGTACTAGATATGAAGAAGCACCCTAGTTTGTTACTACTGAACCATACTGCTTCAGCTCTTTAAGAAGGTCTCTGTCATTGTCTATCACAGAAATGAGAATCGAATCTTAACATCTTTATCTATAACATTCCAAAGTTGTGCTTCGCCACTATGGCCCAGTAAAGCATGATTGGTTACTTACAAATGCTTGGGTTGTCCTTAATGACCAGACTGACTTCTAGGACACCAAACTGTCTATGATCCATTCTCCTAGAATGTCTATGAACCGTTCTGTGCTTTGATTGTTTTTGTTATAAATATGTAAACACAATGTCATCTATGAAAACTGCTCTACAAAAATCATACTATTCACGTAACAATTTCAGGAATAATGATACAAATGAAAACTGACAGCTCCAAAAACTTGCAGTCATGCTTTAATAGGTTCTGCTATAACTGGGGAGGGGTAGAGAACTAAACTATGTAGATCCCCATGGGTCAACCTATGCATATTGGTTTTTTCTTAATTGTACAACTGATATGGATAATTCTTTCTCCACCTTGTTCAGATGACTTGTTCCTGATCCCCCCCACCCTTGTGGAAAGCTTATGTTTGGGAGATTGCTTTCCCTTAAAGGATTTCTCTTGTTTTTAATGATGCTTGTGTGTGCCTCTGTGCACATGAGTGCAGGTGCCTTGGGAGACAACAGGCTGTGGATGTCCTGGAGCTCGAGTTAGAGGCAGTCTTGAGCTGCCTACCATGGGTGTTGGGAATCAAGCTTGGGTTCGCTGGAAGAGCAATATGTGTCCTTAACTTCTGAGTCATTTCTCCAGCCCCTATTTGGGATTATTTTTAAGAAAAGAAATTCTTTTATCATTCACGTTTATTATTTTGTTTTCTTTTTAACATTTACTCTTCTGAGGACTTGTTTCCTTAGTTTCTAAAG
>NW_022196900.1:44638008-44644077 GCF_008632895.1 Mastomys coucha | reverse complement strand
TTTTTACTCATGGGAATAGCAGAGAGAATCAAAGTTAGCACAGAACAGATACCTATACTTCATTGCTATGGAATTGGACTAAGTGTGCATTTGCAGAACGGATAAAGAAAATGAGGCATATTAACCACAATGGGATATTATCTAGCCATAAAGAGTGAAGTCATCTTGTTCGTAGGAAAATGGATGGATCAGAAAGAAGCATGCCAGACTCAGAGAAACAAATAGGTTTTTTTTTTTTTTCATATGCAAGATCTTCATTAAAAACTAACAACATGAGGTTAGGAATTTAACTTAGGGAAAAAAGCATTTGGCTAGCAGTGATGAGGCCCTAGATTCTGACCCTAACAACAGAGAAAAAAAGAAAAAGAAAAGACATGAAAAGAGGAGGACTGTTTTGGACGAGGAAGGAGGCTAGGAGCGTGACAAGCAGGCACAAGAGGCTCCCAGAGGAGGGAAATATCATCATGCATGCTTGAAAATATCACAGTAATCCCTATTATGTTATATGATTCATGTATTCTAGGATAGTTAAGTAATTAGTATCCAAGGGTATGACTTGCTAATGAAATTGGCATTCACTCAACTTTAAAAATGTGGTTCTCAACCTTCCTAATGCTATGACCCTTTGATACAGTTCCTCATGGTGTGACTCTCACTGTAAGATTATTTTGTTGCTACTTCTTAACTGTAATTTTGCTTCTGTTATGAATCATAAATATCCAGTGTGCAGGATATCTGATATGCAAGCCCACAGGATGAGAACCACCACCCTCGAGTGATATACACTGTTTCTACCTAAATTCAATGGGCCTAAACTAAGTCTTATGTGTATATGTACAAAGAAGGAGAACTGGAAGATCAGGTCCCATGATAGTTCTATCCCATAGTCACCATGAATGCAGGCCATTCATGATCCTTACCCCAGTAACGCTGAATCCAGAGACGTGGGACTTCAGGATGGGAGGGGGAAATTTCAGAGCTCTTACCATCCAAAGAAGTGACTTGCAGGGCTAGCCACCCAAATTTGACTGAGCCTTGATCCTCTGCTTTAGTTAGCTAGACTGTGTGAATTCTGCCTCGTGCTTCTATTCCCACAAAGAGTCCTACATGGTGTCTTCCCAAGAAGCAATGCCTACCATGTGTTTCTAATCCTTCCCATTTTGGGACAGGTAGCCACTCTTCCCCCAGCTACCTGACATTAAGCATCCCCATCACCCAAGCCTGCAAAGTGCCTACATGTAGCCTTCTGCAGGTAGGGCACCATGCTTCTCTTTGGCTAATATATAGTTTGTTCTATTTTTAAGCCAGTATTTGAAAGAATTTAAAGAGTAATTAAGCAGCTGGTGGATGCTTAGCGCTAACATCTAACAGTACCATGTAATGGCGTCTTTGACTTCAGTGGTGTCTTTCAAGGGCAAAATTTCCAACAAATATCTCAGAGAACTTGCTAATGTTACATTCTCTGTCACAGAAAGTCCCCACAGTTACCTAGGTGACAAGACTCTGAGGCAACCTGAGGTGGTATCTGTGTTTCATTGGTTACCCTTGCCCTTAACTCTTCCCTGCTTTCTGGTCTAACTAAATAACCTTGCATAGCACACTCTGATAGAGATGAGAAGCCAAGGCAGACAGAAGTGGTCTGGCCCCCAAAGATCAGGCCTAACCATTGCAAACATGAGCAGGCCTAACCATTGCAAACATGGCACCGACAGGTCTTACTCTCTCCCCTCCCCTCTTCATTGGGAAACCATTTAGGTTACCTTCCTAAAGCTAACCCCCACTTCCTTATGGCTGATTAAAACATCAGAGCCCAACTATCAAACCAGCAAGGTCCAGCAAATCAAAATTCATTATTTGGCTACATGGGTTACCCTGTCCAATCAAGACTTACCAACTCATCCTAGCACAAACTCCCTACCTTTTATCCTTAAAAACCACTCCTGCAAGGACACTGGTTGCTGTCTTTTTCCAACCCAGAGGCAGCCCCTAACCCCTGCTCTTGTTTATTCTAGGGAAATAAATCTCCTAGGTGCTGAGAATTTGGTGTCTGGGTGTGTTCTGTGCTGACCTTGAGCTCCCCTGCCCCCTATTCCTTGGAGGTTTTATGCTTTTTATATCTAGCAACTTAATGTCTGTCTCAGTAAAAAATGTACAGCAGCACGGGTCTGAAGAAGACATGACGTCTTCTCCCAGCAGATAGTCTAGCCTGTCCTCATGGCTATGAATAAAGTTTTATTAGAATTCAGCCACATCCATCCATTTGTCCATTTTCCATGGCTGTTTCTACACACAGAGATAGACTCTAGAGGATCAGAGGGAGACTTTTGGAGCTTTAAAACTGAAAACAGTTACCCTCTGGTCATTTACAGAAAACGGCTTCCTATCAGATATCAGAGGTGATATCTGAGCAGAATTAAAAAAAAAAAATAAGTAACATTTTACAGAGGCTAAGGGAGATACAGAGAGTTTTGTTTTGTTTTTAACAGAGTGGATGTCCAGACCCTAGCCATCTCTACAGAGCTCTACAATGTTTAGTCAGAACACAAACCCAAGAGGAAGATAGCTGAAGAACAAAATTGGAGGGAGACAGGAGTAGTCTGGCCTCAAAGATCCATGTATCCATATGATAACCAAGATGGATCCTCTAACACCAACCCCCCCCACACACACACACCAGTAATTCAGTATTCCTCAAAGCTTGTTGTGGGAGAGAGAGGAAACTCTATGCACATACTCCATGATTTAAAAGTTTGTAAAGTATTGGGTTAATGCTTTCAAGAAATTATTGAAACAATCAACACTCAATAAATCATTTCAGGACTCCTCAGACCCTTTACAATTTATTTCAACTGAAAAAAAATCTCTTGAAACAGGAACTATTGCTCATAGAATTCCTGACCTACCTTATTACACGCCTATTTTGACTAATTCTTTTGCAGAATTAGTAGGCATGGAACCACTATTCCTCAAAACACACGTTAGGGAATCTTGCTTCAACAGTAGGCAGCGAGTAGAAAGGTTTAGACATAGGCCAGATGTGATGAGACTTGTGGGTTTACAAAGATCGCTTTGGCATCTAGGTGAGGAAAGGGTTGTCCGGAAGGAAAGAAGGAAGACAGATAAGAGGCTGATGCAACAGCCCAGGTGAGAGCTGACTGAACAATCTATCATTTCCCAACACTCATGCATGTGGCCTGCTACCAAGAAGAACAAGGCAAAAAAAAAAAAAAAAAAAAAAAAAAAAAAAAAAAAAACCACAACCAGTGATCATTTATTTGTGAGGTTTTCTGGCAGCACTGTCAGACGCTTTGGGAATCAAGATCATTCCTCTGAAGAAATTACCAAGGTGTATAGCTTGTTTGTCTACGGCCTCGTTCTCCAGCCAATCCCAGGACCTGCCACTTGCTGTTGGGCTTGGCCTTTCTTTGCTTCTGAACACTGGCTTATCACTGCTTGCCTGTCCCTTGACTTGATACTGTGTTTTCTCTGATGGTGTTTACTTCCTGGAGCCTGCTTTAGCACTGCCACTTCTTGCCTCCAGGTTCCCAAGCTCTGCAGTACCCATGCTAGAAGCTGGGCTGCCGCTAACTGCAGGTGAATCTCACTGTCTGGGGGTTTGTAAGCCTCCTGGCTGTTGGTTAGTCTTCTGTTTGCTGAGAACTCTGATCTCATCACTCTGGCTGGGGTGCGACCCTGATTTCCCAGACCTGGGCACTTCCTGGGACCAGCCTGCCTCCGTTTCTTACTGCCACACCAAACTGCCAGTTCCTGATCACCAGCCACTCCCTTCTGCCTGAAGCCTCTCAGGTCACCACAGCTGTGCCAAAAACTTGGCTGTAAAGACAAGACTAAGTGATACCTGGGACTTTTCCCTTGGGGATTTCCGAGACTTCTTTATCCTTGCTGAAGGGCCTTCTTTGGACCTAGTGATTCAGCTTTTCTAAAACACTTGCCCAGGGAGATAAAGGGTCTTGAAGGGAACGGATTGTTCCACCCTGAACCTACTACTCCTTTCTTTTCACTTTGAAAGGACGCTTCTCTGTGGTTGGCCCTGAAGGAAGGACGCAGGCAAGGCTTGAGTGTCTGAGGAAAGCTAGCTAGGGCTGCAACTCTGTGTAGAAAGGGTTTCCTCTCTCCTTCAGTCCCTTGAGACTGCGATTTTCATTCTTGTTATGTGCCTTCAAGGCACTCCCATCGCAGGACTGCTCAACCTTGTCCAGTTAACCTTGTTATTCCACGCAGAGCACATGCTGTCCCAGGAAAGGCCCAGCTGGGAGGGGCGCAGAGGTGCTAAGCCAGGAGATTCCAGGGAGAGCAGAGCCTGCTCACCAAGAGGGGTGTCTGGAACTGAGGTCTGCAGCAGGCAAGTTCTGAGCAGTGCCAAGGAGCTCAATCGGAGCAGCCGAAGCAGGGATTACCTAACAGAGACCCGGATACTGCCTCTGGGTGCTCAGGAATTGGAGCAGGCATCTATCAGCCTGACATCCTCCTCACTACCCCTGCGGTTCCTGGTTATGGGCTGGTCCTCTGCAGCGCCAAACTATGTGATCTCTTTTAGTGAGCTGGCAGGCACACGCTAGGAGCTGGACGGAACAGTGTATGTCCCTATTCTGTGGACCTTGCTATTTTACAACTCAACAATCAGCATACTTCTGTGAAAGCAGCCTGTCCTCTTTCCTGAAATGTGAAGCAGTATTCATTCAGGAACACATGTTAAGCTTTCTTGTTGTAATGAATGGCAGATTCATATTAGGGAGAAGAAAAATCATATAGGGTTTGGTAGAAGAGGAATGTCTAGTTTTCCTCTACGTGATAAAGATGTGTAGACGCCCTCAGAATACTCGCTCCTAATTATTCTGCTTTTGAGAGACTTATTTGACTGTTAAGACCCAAGCTAGCCCTAGAAACATCTGAAGCTTCAGGTTTCCATCTGGCCTGGGGGCTGCTGAGCTCACAAAATTTCTAGCCAAGGCAGATTTTTCTCTAGGAGAACATTTTCTTTTTCCTGCAGACTTGAGTTTCAGGAAAGCAACAACAATCAGTGTCGGGTACCTCTTTTCTGGGAGTGTGGTCGTCTGTTTATTTTATGGCTTTAAAACATCAGGTAAGGAGAGTAGGTTAATTTTCAAGGAGAAAATCACAGTTGATGGAAAGCATACTTGAGAGAAGTTGCCCGGTCACTCTGGGGTCTTTCGACTTCATTTTACCAAGCTGCTGGACATCTAAGCTGAGTACCTGTCTTATAACAGTATGAGCTTCCAAATTGCATCCCAACTTAGAAGACCTTTTCACTTTAGGATTAGACCAGCTCAAAATGCACTGCAATGTTGAAGAAGTGAATTAGATCAAACCCATGGATTTTTGTGAGTAGTTTTAAAGTTTTTAGAGTCCTTGAAGTCAAGCACCAGGATTTCTAAGGTCACAGTTTAAAACACACCCAAAAAGGGCTGGAGATATGGATCAATGGGTAAAAGATGCTTCACACGCCTTGTTACATGATTTCCCCAGAAACCATTTAGGAACTAGACATAACTCATGTGTCAGTAATGCAAGCACAACCCTATGGGGTGAATGCCCTGAGGCTCACCAGCCTGGCTCACACAGCAGGGAAGAGAGCTTGTCTTAAGCAAGGTGGACCCTGTAAACACCAGAAGTTGTCCTCTGGCCCCCACATGTGGGCATGTGTCCCAGTTTGCTTTCTGCTGCTGTGATAAATACCAAGAACAAAAGCAGCTTGGGGAAGAAATGGTTCATTTCAATTTACAGGCTAGAGTCAATCGTCAAGGGAAGCTAAAGCAGGCACCATGGAGGAGTGCTGCTTACTGACTGACTCCCAGGTCATAGCTGCTGCCTTTCTTCTATAACACAGGCCCACCTGCCTAGGAATGGTACTGCTCAAAGAGGGAAAAAAATTATCCATCAAGAAAATGCCCCGCAGACATGCCCAACCTGATGGAGGCAATCTTCAACTGAGGCTCTGTTTTATCAGGTATGTTAAGTTGACAACCAAGATCAACTAAGACATGGCACAATCATCCTCTCTCTCTCTCTCTCTCTCTCTCTCTCTCT